>NC_133326.1:600097789-600317686 GCF_042186555.1 Aquarana catesbeiana | reverse complement strand
TTTTTTTTTTTTTTTTTTTTTGTTTTTTTTTTAAGCAGCTTTTCTCTTGCCAGGAGAATAGTTAGCTAGAGGCCGTTAGAGGAGTGTGCATGAGGCCTAAGGGCCCATAACCGCTCCAATGGCAGACGCAACACATGCTAAAACATGCATGCATAGATGTGTGTGTTGACTATTGTCTGCTATTGTAATTCAGCCTATTGTCTGTCGGTTTATTTACCCATGCTTTTTTAAGAGGGGACATTTTTTATTTATTTTTCATTTTTGGCAATGCGGAAGTATAAATCCATTAAAAAGGATTTGTCTTTTGCAGCACAAATTCAGTCGCTCTTTTTTTACTTTCATTTGTACAGCTCTGGCTTATTATCTTGTTTTTGTCTTTGCACACATTGTCATTGTGATTTTATATATGCCTCAGCGGACTGCCACCAGGAAATTAAATGTGTTACTTGGCATTGTGTGGTGCTCGTCATCAGTAAGCTGTCTGGATAGACATGTTTGAGCTAGCCTGGCTGCATGTGGGCAAAGGATAAGATTGGCTACCACTCATGTTGGCTCTGTGAAGTACTGCTGAATATGTCAGCTTTATTGAAATGTGTGTTATATATAAAAAAAAGAAAAAAAAAAACATTCTAAATATCTTGAAGATAAATTGTATCCCCATTACCTGATTTGCAGGGTTTCAGGGTTTGTGTGTGTGTTTTTTTTCAGAAAATTCACCTGTCCAGGGAATCCAGCATTACCTTGCTTGGATCCCTGTTCTGCTGCCACGGGCAAGGTCCTGTGCCCCCATCTTCCCTTCCTACATCATCGAGAGCTGGCTGGCTCTTTTGGGTGCTTGCATCTACACCTGATGTGCCCTGAGCTCCTTCTCCCAGCTACTATGTCTCTGCACACTCCTGGGATATGTGATGGGGCTATCCCAGGAGGCAGCAGGATGCATCATTCCTTCCTAAGTGAGAATGGAGGTAGAGGGGTAGGCCAGATTTAACAAAGAAATACAATTATTATTATTATACAAGTTTTTTTATATAGCGCCAACAGTTTGCACAGCACTTTACAACATGAGGGCAGACATATGCCTTCAAAATGCCACTGTACAACTTTTATCTACTGTGGGGCGGGGGGTTGTTGCAGAGGTTGAATTAACATTTTAAGGCTTGAATGCCCATTTTTTTTCGGTGTGTGCTGGCCTATTGCACCTCCCAGAGTGTCATATTGTTGAACCAGATTAGCAGTTATTTAAGCCATCGTTGGACAAAATGAGTAGCTGAGGATTGGTACACTACCCAAAGAAATATTTATACAGGTGCTGATATAGCACTGTCCATTCATGCAGCCTTACATATACGTATATTGTGCATTCACATCAGTCCCTGCCCTAAGTTTACAATTTGAAGGTCCCTTAAGCCTAGTACACACGGGCCGAATGTCGGGCAGCATTAGCCTGTTTAATAGAAACCAGCCAACCATTCAACCCATGTCTACTGGAGTCAGTCGGACCAAAAAAGGTCTGATCGGCTCCTGATCAGCGAGCGCTGACCAGAGGTGTGTGTGTGTGTGTGTGGTGTTGTGTTTTTTTTTTTTTTTTTTTTTTTTTTTGCCCTGCTTGGTTGAACAAAAAAAAATTAAAAAAATCTACTAGTGTGTATGAGGCTAAAAGTGGAAGTAAACTTCCATCGATTTTGTACCTAATGGGTAAGCCTATAATAAGGCTTGCCTATAGGTACTGTAAATCTCTCCTAAACGTGCACCATATAGGAGATATTTACTGCATGCGCTCTGAAGGTACAGCCACCCATGCCGTTTCCTTCAGAGCCATGACCAGCAGCTCCCCGCGCGCATGTGCAGGAGTGACCCTTAAGCAGCTCTGGGCGGTCACACAATCTGAGTCCGCGGACCCGGAAGGAAGCCGGGCAAAGATGGATGCGGTGACGAGGAGGGCCTCGTTTGCATGTAAATTTCACATAATGTGCTAGTATACTAGCACATTATGCCTTTACTTTGCAGGTCGGGGGGAAACTTAACTCACATTCATACATTAGACCAGTGTTTCTCAATTTTTATTTTTTTTTTCCCAAGTCAAGGCACCCTTTAAAAATGATGGACCGTCTGGAGGCACCCCATTCTAAAATGTAAAAACTTTTCTTGTAGTTTTACATAATACAGCAACATCCAAAAGTCCAAGTAGGACACCCAACGTTCGAGGGGATTTATTCTTCCAAAGCAAATACACTTTTGCAAACTGGTACTGACTAGTATTCCAATGTTTCTGTATTTCTCTATCACTCAGCTAATGTGACCCCACCGCTCATGAAGATTGGGGGGGGGGGGAGTGTCAAACAAGGATACTGTGCAGGCGACTGGGCACCTTGAACAAGGCTGCATTAGACAGGAGCCAAATATCCTACCAGCATGTCAGCATGAAAGTAGTGCTGTGGTTGGGATTCAAACCGATAACCTTAATGCTGCTAGGCGGAAGTACTTCCTTTATGATCACCCAAGACAGGAAGTGGTGGGGAAATCTCCCCAGTGGGATCTCAGATATGGTTTTAACAAAGGTTTTTACTCTTTTGTCTCTTTAACCTATTGCTCTTACAGATTATTCCTGGTAATGCTAAACAATTCAGCAGCTTTTCAAACTGTCAGACCCTCTCTGCAGGCAATTAAATCAAGCTCCACTCTTTATCCCATCCCCAAATGTTGATTTTCATCACATCTTGTTGACATTTGTGTGTGAACGTACAATTCGGCAACAGCTGTAGACCAACAGGTCTGGATTACAGGAAGCCTCTTTGTCCCTTTTCCCCCCCTCCTCTGTATGGCCAGGCCTTATTGTGGTTGGGGTGGGGGGCTGCCTTTGTAACAGGAGGAAGTGAGTCTTTCTGCAGCCTACTAGTTAGATCCCAGGAAGTGTATCCTGTTTAAACTCCCACCCTCATCCCTCTCCGCCGTTCTGTCCTCCTCCACACTTTTGGCACAGCAAAGTGATTTTCATTTTCCTTGATTTTGTACAGTATATTGAGTCATCCGGTTAACTCCTTCCTGCTCCCGAGGAGGGCTACTGACTGACGTCTTCCGGCTCGCTCAATTCCAGAGAATAGTTAATCTTTCAGTTCAAATTGAAATTTAATATGGATATTAAGTGAAGTCACCCGTATCGGGCTGCCTGTTGCAGCTGTTAGGACCGGTTTACAATGCAGGAGCAGCGCTGCCTCATTACCAAGCTTAAGTGTGTGTAATGGTAAAATTCACGATGTGTTATTCCGTATAAATGAGAACATGGCAAAATGTTCCACTTATCTCTGGAGTTAAGCTCATTTTCCTTGAATCATCTGCAGTAATGACCTGAATCTGTAATGTAATGTACACAGCAATGAGTTTAAAGGATATGCACACGTACACAGTATTTCTGAGTGGATTAAGATGCTTGCCAGTAACTTACTCACTTTCCTAGGCCTTGCCAAGCTTATGTCTTGCAATCACGCCCACCCGGTTCAGTGTGCGGCCAGAGCGAGGTGTGGAGGGACCTCTCGCTGGGGCAAGAAATGCGCTTACTGTGCGTACAATAAAACCTAAGGAGGTATCTTCACAGGGTCAGGCCCCTCCGGGCCGGCCCGCGAATCAGTGGTGACTGCGATTTGTTTTCAGCAGAATATCTGTTTGTTTATTTAACAGCTGGAAATTCAGAACTGGATCTGCTCTTTTAACATCGAGCGTTTCATTCGAGGGTGGGGGGGGTTCATATTTGTAACCGCATATAATATCCAATACTAGGACTTTTTGCATCAAAATGAACAAACAGGTTTGTGAATAGGAAAGAAGCAGAGACACAAATGTTCAATATATTTCATTATAATAATTTTTATTATAAATTTTATTGAAAAGCTGCAGGCATACATTTGGGCAGACACTGTAAAATACATATATAAATGTCAATCACATTTTTTTTATTTGTGCACATCATATGAAAACAAACGTTTATTTCCTGAAATTCTGGCAGCTGAAGGCTGAAATCTTTGTGGTGGCAGTTTCGGCTGAACCATTTAGCTGCTGTCGCTGTTCTGTTTTCTGACAGTGGTGGGTACTGGCTGTCAGAGATTACTCCATCCACGCTGTTGATGAATGGAGAAATTTATTAGATTTCTCTTAAAGTGGTATTAAACCCAAAGCAAAGCTTTTATTTTATTGCAGTTTAACTCTTCTTTTTCTTTCTCTCTTTTTCTCTTTTTCTCTTTCCTCTCTTTTTTCTCTTTCTCTCTTTTTCTCTTTCTCTCTTTTTCTTTTTCTCTTTCTCTCTTTTTCTCTTTCTCTTTCTCTTTTTCTCTCTTTTTTTTTCTCTTTCTCTCTTTTCTCTCTTTTTTTTCTCTTTCTCTCTTTTTCTCTCTTTTTTTTTTCTCTTTCTCTCTTTTTCTCTCTTTTTTTTCTCTTTCTCTCTTTTTCTCTCTTTTTTTTCTCTTTCTCTCTTTTTCTCTTTCTCTCTTTTTCTCTTTCTCTCTTTTTTTTCTCTTTCTCTCTTTTTCTTTCTCTCTTTTTCTTTCTCTCTTTTTCTTTCTCTCTTTTTCTTCTCTCCTTTTTCTTTCTCTCTTTTTCTTTCTCTCTTTTTCTTTCTCTCTTTCTCTTTTTCTTTCTCTCTTTTTCTCTCTTTCTCTCTCTCTTTCTCTCTCTCTTTCTCTCTCTCTTTCTCTCTCTCTTTCTCTCTCTCTTTCTCTCTCTCTTTCTCTCTCTCTTTCTCTCTCTCTTTCTCTCTCTCTCTTTCTCTCTCTCTCTTTCTCTTTCTCTCTCTCTCTTTCTCTCTCTCTCTTTCTCTCTCTCTCTCTTTCTCTCTCTCTCTCTTTCTCTCTCTCTCTCTTTCTCTCTCTTTTTTCTTTTTTCTCTCTTTCTCTTTTTTTCTCTCTTTTTCTCTCCTCTTTCTTTTTCTTTTTTTTTCTTTCGTTGAGACAAACCATTTACCACTGACAGGGATGCTTACATTGATCAGCTTTTTGTTATGTAAAACGTTTATCCCCAAAGTAAATGCTGTAACTATGCTTAAAGAGTGTAGCTGGATTTTGGCTTAAGGCTCCATGCACACTGGAGCTGATAAACTGCAGTTTATTGGGCGTTTTTTTTTTTTTTAAAAGCCATAAACTCCACTCTATCTTATCCTATGTGTCCATGCACACATGGACGTTTTTTTAGCTTTAATGAGCAGTGGAGTTATGGGCTTTTTTCTGAACGCCAGAAATTCGCATTCAAAGTGACGTTTTCACCGCCAAAAAAAAGCTCATAAACACGCTTTAATAGCATTTTGGCGTTCTATTTTTTCAATGCATTGTGGGATTTTTGGAGTGTCCTCTGTATATTTTTATTATAAACGTTAACGCTAAAAAACGCTCAAACGCTAGTACAAAACTCTGTTAAAAGCCTGTTTTTTCAACCAGTGTTTTCTGCCAGCAATCTGGCGTCCAGAAAAACTCCCATCCTGGATTTTTACCTTTAGGTAAGCCTATAAGGCTTACCTAAAGGTACTGTAAATCTCCCCTAAATGTGCATCGCTTAGGAGATATCGCCAGCTGCATGTACAGTATCACTTTCAGAGTCCTATGACGTCATCGCTGCTCCGGCCAGTCACACAGCCAGGATCCTGCAGAACCCGGAAGGAAGACCGGGTGAAGATAGATGCACCTGCAGCGGTGATAGCTCAGCGTTGGAAGGCTTGTTTTCAGGTAAGTTTAACATAATGTGCTAATATGCGATGCACACTAGCACATTATGCCTTGACCTTGCAGAGTTAAAAAAAAAAAAATCGGTGCGTTTTTTACTACCGCTTTAATTAGTTCGTTGGAACAAGTGCATCTGAGGCGACTACCTCCTGTGTAATGCCTGGTGAGCCTCAAGAACACCCGCACTCAGCCTGGAAGTCTCTGCAATCCTCCGTGCGAGAAAAGGCCAGTGCCATGCAAGTCGTCTAAAAGATTGTTTTGTTTTATTAATCGCTTCAGCCCCGGAAGATTTTACCCCCTTCCTGACCAGAGCACTTTTTGCGATTTGGCACTGCGTTGCTTTAACTGACAAATGCGTGGACGTGTGACGTTGCATCCAAACAAAATTGACGTCCTTTTTTTCCCACAAATAGAGCTTTCTTTTGGTGGATTTTGATCGCCTCTGCGGGTTTTTATGTTTTGCGCTATAAACAAAAAATGAGCGACAATTTAAAAAAAAAAAAAAAAAAAAAACGCAACATTTTTACTTTTTGCTATAATATTCCCCAAAAATTTTATAATTTTTTTTTTTTTTCTCAGTTTAGGCTGATTATATATTCTACATATCATGGTAAAAAAAATCGCAATAAGCGTATATTGATTGGTTTGCGCAAAAATTATAGCGTCTACAAAATAGGGGATAGTTTTATGGCATTTCTATTATTTATTTATTCATTTTACTAGTAATGGCAGCGATCTGTTATTCTTTGATCTAATATTTTTTTTTTTTTTTTATCGGGACTGCGACATTATGGCGGACACTTTTGACTCGTTTTTGGGACCATTGGCACAGCAATCAGTGGTATAAAAATGCACTTATTACTGTATAAAAATGTCACTGGCAGGGAAGGGGTTTACACTAGGGGGCGATCAAGGGGTTAATTGTGTTCTAACTGAAGGGGGGAAGGGACTGTCTAGGGGGGATGACAGATCGCTGTTCATACTTTGGATGAACAGAAGATCAGTCTGTTCTCCTCTCAGAAAACCGGAAACTGTGTGTTTACACACACAAATCTCGGTGTCACCGGCGGGCGCGTGCCCCTAGTGGGCGCAGGGCGAAGCAATGTTGCATAACGTCGTTTCGCCTAGCCATACCATTCTGCCGCAGTAAAACTGCAGCGGCTGGTGGGCAAGTGGTTAATGCAGGTGAACAAAAGTTTAAAAAAAAGCCAACGTGTTTTGGCCATCAGGCCTTAATCATGGCTTATATTGTTAAATGTACTAAGGCTTTTCTCCCCCAAACTGACAATGCTGTCCGAAGGTGCCTCCTGTGCTCCTTTATCCAGAGTGGAGGCACTCTAATACAGGAGGTGTTACTGGCCAGATCACCAGGTAAAAAATTTGGGGGGGGGGGGGCCCAGCCTAAAAAAAATGAATGCAGCCACCACATCTTATGATTGGTAAGCTGCATTATATGATTTTAGGTATAATACCACTTCAAGCCCACAGGTTGAATAAGAGAAATGTATACGTTGGGGTGGATTTGATTTAAATTAAGTCGATTTAAATTGCTAGTAAAAAGGCTTGATTTAAATCAACTCTATTTTAAATCATCATTTTTAAAGAGCAACTGTCATCTCTGTCCTGCAGCGGCTCCTTCCTCTGACCCACTGTTGACTCACCGACAGTCTCATTCACTTTAATTGGACGGCTGGTGATAGGGCAGTGACACAAGGTGAGGGATGTGGCAGCAGCAGGCGAGTGGATGCCCGCTAACAGGCACTGCCATGATGGATCTGAAATGACAGGTGCTCTTTAAATGTAAGAACTAATTCTTGCTGGCAGTCAGTGTGAAATTGTGCGAATGCATCAATGCAATGCATGTTATCTCAGCTTGCAGAGCTTGGATTCATTGAATGAGTTTACCAAAAATGTAAATATTGTAGAATATACAGCCTCATGCTACATAACTAAGCTCCATTTCATGCTGAATAAACCACAATGTTAATGTATCTTAAATAGAAAACTATCCTTAGATACTCCAAAAGCAAATTTTTTTTTTTTAATGCACCCTGATATAGCAAGCTTTCCCAGAGGAGAGGGTGGGTGTCATCAGTGCAATGATATTAGTAGTCCCAACACAGGAGGCTGGGCAGAAGCAAGGCACAGGAACTCTTTAATTGGCTGCAAGCTTGGAATTGCTCTTGAATCCCCGTTCACATCTCGTGATTTGGGATCGCAAGCAATTTTGCCGCCATTCTGCCTGTGATCCGAAATTGCATGGCAATTGCTCTGGTGTGTTTTTTTTTTTTTTTTTTTTTTTTTGTTTTTTTTTTTTTTTTTGTTTTCTTTTTTTGTTTTTGTATGATCATTACTGTTTTGTTTTAAGATCACACTGGCACTGAACATGTCTGCACAGTGCTTCAGCATATTCTCTCAGGCAATGTAAGGGCGCAGTTCTACACAGTGTTAAAAAAAAAAAAAACAAAAAAAAACAAAAAAAACAATGTTGGCAGTCATTCCTTTTGTGCAGTCAAACTGCCTTTTTCTAATCTGTGACCATCACATTGCCAGATCAGGTTCTGGTACCACTGCCAAAGCTCAATGACCCAAACATTCAGCAGTGCAGCCAAATGACTGGGACCGTCCAGCTGTAATTGAAGCAGTAACACTGTGGCTGTATATACCGTCACAGGCATAGATTTTTCAATTTGTCTGTCATCATAGTTGCATTTAGAAGGACGTATCCTACATTTGTCACCTGAGATGACTGAGTAATATACCTTGTTAAAACCAAACTCCAAACAGGCAGCTAAATGCACAGTTGAAATAACATATATTGGGAGGTATTTTACCTGATAAAGGATTTGTAATTTTGTGCAGCTGGCATTGCTGCTCCTCCCAGCTGAACAGGAAGTGTGTCCTAAGACTCCCTGGCCAATCTGGTATCAGGAGCTGCTTCCTGATTGGCCAGGAGAAGAATCAGGCAGAAAATAGCGAGTAGTATTTTGCTATTGTCGCACAACTGGGTGGGGTGGGCGGCCACTTTTTTTTTTTTTTTTTTTTTTTGAAGCCATATGGAGCCTCGGGCTGAACAAAAAAAGGGTTTAGGAGGAGCCGGTGTACTAACTATCCGACTTTAGTACAACTGCACTTTAGCGTTCTAGGGTTCTGATGTCATGAAGACCAGAGCAGGGTCAATAGCTTTGCGCTGGATGTGAGGGACAGCCCACTGCTGGATCTTGTTGGCGCTATATAAATCCTATAATAGGGAACCGTTGTCTGAGGTGGGGCAGAGGATCAGGTAAGTAAAACAATTTCTCCTCTCTCCGAGACAAAATGAGCTGTGAAGTCCCTGCAAAGGGACCCTTTTTTTATTTTATTTAATTTTTTTGCCTAGAGTTGAGCTTTAAAATATGTTCATGTAGCAAAATTCAGAGCAGCGAGGCATCTAGTTCCCTCTAGAGGATATTGGGAGACTGATGTACAGGAAATGTCAAGTCTTATGTTCGTTTTATTAAAAATACATAGATGTTTAAGTGCTCCTTCCTTTTTTTTTTTTTTTTTTTTTTTTTTTTTTTTTTTTTAAATTTGCCTTATGCATGGGACCCATTCTGTTTTTTTTTTATAATGTGGTTACATTGCATTGGAAATGGCTCTCATTGTCATCTTTTCTTGCCCTGCAGACTCCCACACATAGAAAGAGGACCAGGCGAGGGGATGATTCCACGGTGGTTATGGTTTGTGGCGCTGTTGCTGAGAATAGAAGTCAGAGGGTGGAATCAGCTTCCACGGAAAACTGTGCGCTATTCAGGTGAGACTTCACCCTGTAGTACCTGCTCTTGTGCCGTATTTCCTGAAGTGTGGAGGAAGATACAACTGCTGCAAACGGTGACAGATTAAAGCACAACCTCTGCTCTGTAGTAGTACTGGGCCCGGATTATGTCACCTGTTTGTGTGCTCTTCAGGTTCCCCATGGAGGTGATGTCATGCTGTAATTATACCTCCATATTTTCCCCTGTGACTTTTAAGGCAGTGGCGAATCACATGACCCATGGAAAGATGGCCAAGATTAATCTGCTGGGAGGATACTCCTCATTTATCTTTCTGTAGAATTATCAGTTTTTGCGATGTAGCTTGTCTGTAACACTTGAATGTTTTTATATTAGTGGTCTCCGAGCTTCGCCAGGCCTGGCCCAGTGGTATCTCCCATTACCTGACATTGACACTGGATGAGAGTCGAGGGGCGCTGTATGTTGGTGCACGAGAGGCCATATTCATGTTGGACCTTAATAATGTTGGAAAGCAATTGCGGCCTCCGGTAAGCTGTTTGTTTTTTTTTTTTTTTTATTTATTTATTTTGTTTAAAGCCTTTGTATTTAGGGCTTTCCATTGGTATACATAATTCCTCACGCTAACACCTACTTTCTTTGTTCAGATTGTATGGGAAGCACCAATTGAAAGGAAGATGGAGTGTGTCAATAAAGGAAGAAACAATCAGGTGTGTATGAGGCCGGGTTGAAATGATAAAAGATTGATGGTACATCCTATTAAAGGATATCTGATATCCAGACACTATATGTAGCTATTTTGTAGGCTAATCTGTTCACATGACATGACCAAATGTCTGCCCCCCTGTGTGTACCATTCTTCTATCGTAGTCCCAATTATAAACAGAATGTATCTGTGTTCAAACTCAGTTTCCTTTCTTTTAATTCCAGACGGAGTGTTTCAATTACATTCGCATCCTGCAAGAATTTAATGACACTCACCTCCTCACCTGCGGGACGTATGCCTTTCAGCCCAAGTGTGCTTATATTGTGAGTACTCTGTTTCAGGTCGATAAAGCAAAGCGAGATTCCTCTTCGGTGCAGTCAGTGGTGCAGACAAACGCTGCTTTACTGTTTACCCAGCTGGCATACTCGGCCAACAGCAGGATAGCCAAAGTGGGAGCAGGTCATTGTTAGATCTGGTTGTGTCATTTTGTCTGCCTCTTGCTCTCATGCAGGCACTAATTGCATTGACTGACAAGTTTCCAATTCACCCTGTGCCCCTTATGTGCTTCATTCTGTATCGGCAATGGGCCATTATCGCTCTCCGGGCATCCACTTAAAGTGCTACAAACTACTTTTTCGTTACTAGTGTGATCACATAATGTTTCTGGAAAAACCCTTTGTTAGATCTACAATTGTTAACTTCAGCTCACAGGGCTTTCTGCCAATTTGCCTGTAGCTGTCTGTTCCTTTTTTGTAGTTAACTTTGGTATCCTACATCACTAAAGAACCCGGCAGCCTTACATCTTGTGCATTGTGAAGACCTTTTGCCTTCTTTCTCTCCAGGAGCGGTCAACGTTCACTTTAGATGCCGTTAACTTGGAAGATGGACGGGGAAAGTGTCCATATGATCCAACCACAGGCCATACTGGGATTGTTGTAGGTAAGTACATCTTGCCAAATGTTCTTATTTGTTGGGTAGACCCATTTTTGTGTGACAGTTCTGCTGGGAAACCTTCCTTCCCCTTTTTTTTTTTTTTTTTTTTTTTTTTTTTTTTTTTTAATGGCTTCCAAGATTGTTCTGACAGGAAGCGTGGGGAAATCTCTGCAACCCTTCCCTGCTCTACCCAAAAAGAAATAAAGGCTCATTCACACTATTATTGTTGAGCTGCATAGATAAACACAGGGGCATATAAAAAAAAATGTTTTCTATGTGCCTTGTTCACACCAACAAGCTGCATTGCGGTTGGTTGCAGTGCACGGTGGTATGCAGACAACCCACCACAGTGTTTTAACAAGCTGCAGTGCATATGTTTAAATGAAGGGTCCTATTGTGAAACGTTAATAAAGCTGAAAAGTAGTAAAACAACCGTGCCTTCATAACGCAAAGCACAGCCCCTACACAGCATACACCAGCCTGTCTTGGTACGTGGGTTGATTTGCAGAAGCTCTAAAGTTTTAGGTGTAGTTGAAGTTTAATGATCACTAAAAAGGTGGTGGATTTTGAAGGTTTGCTTTAAGGGTTTGACAAGAGCTTGGGGTAAAGTATTTGAGATCTCAAAATATGTGATTTTCTCCGACTAAAAAAGATGCACATTTAAATAAAGTACAATGAATAAGACCAAAAATGAATCTGAAAAAAAGTATAGAAAGGATTATAATGCAAGAAACTAGTACAGCCAGCAGAGCAGAGAACTTGCTCTAGGCTTGTTTGTAACTTATCTCCTGCCTTAAGGGGCTAAAGAGTCCTTCCCAACTCGCCTTACTTATCTGTAGCTCGGGGAGAAATTCTTTGCTTTCTTCCTGTTCTGGAAAATGAACTCTGGTTCATCTGCAGTTTGAATAATCTTTTCTGCTTTTTTGACAGATTTGTTTTGGTAGTCTTGGTGCTCTGTGCAAGAGTATATAATAAGCTGGACTGTAATATGGGGGGGTTCTGGTTGTAGAAAATATACATTTATGTGCTTATTGCAGCCTCCACTATTCATATCCACGTGAAAACATGATCTGGTCTTGGGATATGATTATTGCTAAGGTTAGGTATATAAAGTGGATCTAAAGTCTATACACCCCTGTTTAAAATGTCAGATTTCTGTGATGTAAAAAAATGACAGAGATAAATCGTTTCAGAACTTTTTCCACCTTTTTAATGTGACCTCTAAACTGGTACAACTCAGTTGAACAACAAACTGAAATCTTTTAGATGAACAGAACTAAAACTAAAAAACTAAAATAATATGGTTGCATAAGTGTGCACACCCTGTAAACTAATACTTTGTTGAAGCACCTATTGATTTTAATTACAGCACTCAGTCTTTTTGGGTATGAGTCCATCAGCATGACACGTCTTGACTTGGCAATATTTGCCCACTCTTTGCAAAAACACTCCAAATCTGTCAGATTGTGAGGGCATCTCCTGTGTGCTGCCCTATTCAGATCACCCCACAGATTTTCAGTCATATATTTTTAATCTTCTTCCAGTGAAGCCATTCCTTTGTTGGTTTGGATGTATACTTTGGGTCATTGTCATGCTGAAAGATGAAGTTCCTCTTCATGTTCAGCTTTCTAGCAGAAGCCTGAAGGTTTTGTGCCAATATTGACTGGTATGTGAAACTGTTCATAATTTCCTTTACCTTGACTAAAGCCCCTGTTCCAGCTGAGGAAAAACAGCCCCAAAGCGTGATGCTGCCACCACCATGCTTCACAGTGGGTATGGTGTTCTTTTGGTGATGTGCAGTGTTTTTGCGCCAAACATATCTTTTGGAATTATGGCCAAAAAGTTCAACCTTGGTTTCCTCAGACATAACACATTTCCCACATGCTTTTGGGAGACTTCAGATGTGTGTTTGCAAATTTTAGCTGGGCTTGGATGTTTTTCTTCGTAAAAGGCTTTCGTCTTGCCACTCTACCCCATAGCCCAAACATATGAAGATTACAGGAGATTGTTGTCACATGTACCACACAGCTAGTACTTTCCAGATATTCCCGCAGCTCCTTTTCAATGTTGCTGTAGGCCTCTTGGCAGCCTCCCTGACCAGTTTTCTTGTCTTTTCATCAAGTTTGTAGGGACGTCCAGTTCTTGGTAACGTCACTGTTGTGCCAAGTTTTCTCAAGTTGATGATGATTACTGGTCTTCACTGTGTTCCATGGTATATCTAATGCCTTGGAAATTTCTTTTGTACCCTTCTCCTGACTGTTACCTTTTTAACAATGAGATCCCTCTGATGCTTTGGGAGCTCTCTGCGGACCATGGCTTTTGTTGTAGGATGCCACTAAGAAAATGTCAGGAAAGGCCTACTAGAACAGCTGAACTTTATTTGGGGTTAATCAGAGGCACTTTAAATGACAAGTGTGTACTGACTGCTATTTAACATGAGTTTGAATGTGTATACTTAATTCTGAACACTGCTACATCCCCAGTTATAAGAGGGTGGTGCACACTTTTGCAACGCATTATTTTATTTTTACTAGATTTAAAAGTTTTCAGTTTGTTGTTCAACTGAGTTGTACAGTTTATAGGTCACATTAAAGGTGGAAAAGGGTTCTGAAATTATTAATCTTTTTTCTCATTGTTTGGTTTTTTTTTTTTTCCAATCACAGAAACCTGACATTTTAACAGGGGTGTGTACACTTTTTATAACCACTGTATGGAGAACAATACAAAAGGTCCCCAGCACACTTGTCAGGTATATATGGAAATGGGCTATATTTTCAGTGTATACTGAGATAATACAATGAAGCACAAAGCAGTCTTGCTAAGAAAGGGGCAACCAGAAATTCAGACCTGGGTTCAGCCATGTTAAGATAAGTTCACCTTTTGAACATGTTACATGTTACACCTGTGTATGTCATTTATTCAATTTCCTGTGAATGAATTACAAGTACCCTCAACCACTGCAGCAGATGGCTTGCAGCTCTGAATGAACTGCCAGGGTGCTGATGAGCGCTCTTGTAGTTCATTCTCAAGATCTGCAGCTTTCAAACTAGCAACCCGTGTGGAGGTATGGACTGAAAGCTGCAGGGCTTGTTTACAGAAGCCTGGCATAGAACTCCTGATCCATTGATCACAGGTGCAATGCTTTCCAGGCAGCTGCAAGAAAAAATAATAAATGCTGAGGGTTGTTTTTTTTTTTTTTTTTTTGCAGGAAAAAAAAATGTGCATTTATTATATATTTTTTTTTTTTTTTTTTTAATGAACTTATACTTTTAAAGCAAAACTCTGAGCAAAAAAGGCAAAAATTCTGATTTATACGTATGCTTACTGTTTAGCTTCCAAGGATTTGTGATTAGGGCATTTGTGTGGATACACGGCCTGGAACAAATTCTCTCGGTGTTTGGAGCTGTGCACCCACACAGATGGCAATTTGGGAGCAGCGGTTGTGTCAGTGCAGCCGTTGCGTCTCGTTTAATATGAATGGGACTACCTGCATGGAGATGCACAGAAGATGCGGGTAAGCATGGCCCTCGCACAGATGTATGCTTTAGTATGCCTGTGTGAATGGGGTCCAAGAAAATTCTGTTCCTGGGTCTGCATTACAGCTTCCTGTGTTTTCCTTTGCTTTACCCAGTCTGTTCATTGGATTGTCAACTTGCATCATCTCTATCCAGTGAGCAGGGAGCCACCCAGCAATTAGTAATGCCAAAGTAGAAAATAGCAGGGTGATCGTCCTGATTAGCAGAGACTGGATGGGCAAATTGACAAAACTGTTTAGCATTTTTTTTCTTAATTTCTTCCAGATGGAGTTCTATATTCTGCCACTTTGCTCAATTTCCTGGGGACAGAGCCAGTGATACAGCGCAGTTTGGGGCAGCATAGTGTTCTAAAGACCGAATATCTGGCAACTTGGCTTAATGGTGAGCATACAATTTTTTTTTTTTTTTTTTTCTCTTCTTGATCATCCTGTTTACTTTGACCTCTCCTGTCATATTAAGCCCCCTCTTTTCTGGTTCACATTGTATTTTCTTTCCTATTCTCCAATGTTTGTCCTGCATCTTAACGATAATCAATGGCAGGCTGTAATCCCCTGTACTTTCTCTCCACCAGGTCCAAACTTTGTGGGCTCCTCTCACATCGCGGAGAGTGAGGATAATGAGTTGGGAGATGATGACAAAATCTATTTCTTTTTTACTGAGCGGGCCCTGGAATATGACTGCTACAGTGAGCAGGTTGTCTCCAGGGTGGCCCGAGTCTGCAAGGTGAGTGCAATCTATGGGAGACCTGCAATTATTTCTGGTCTTTGTTTCTGTAACTGAATATTGAGCTTAAGTAAGGAAATGATTCAGCATGGCGCCTTTTGTCTTACCTTGCCCCTGCAATCTGTACAAAAAGCCAATTAAATATAACTCCTGTAATGCTGAAATTTCTGCCTGGCTTTCTCTGAATGCAGATTAGAAGGCGTGATGTCGGACCTCTTGATCTGCATAATTGTTTCAGGTCAATGACTAAGAACATGAAGCCAAGTGATCAGCATAATAGTTGGTCAGGCAACTAGCATATTCAGAAGTAGAAATGAGCAATGACAGTCTCCTTTTTCTTGCAGTACAGTTTGCTTATTTCATTTATAAGGGACCACCAATTGGTCATATTTTCCAGGAGCATTTTAAAAGAATTACACTGTTGCATGCTAGGTTATGAAAGCTGCAGCAAAGAGAAATCAGAACTGTTATCCACAGCAATCAGTCAGGATTCAGTGCTAGGAAAATTGAACAATAGGCAACATTTTCAACCTTTGCTCTGGTTTTATAAACTAATCGTTGAAGGACATTATAGAGAACATACATACATTTTAAATTATTATTGTAGGGCTTACCTTTGTTAAAGTACCTTCACATTTTACATTTATTATAGGTTTTTATATGGCATTGACAATTTACACAGCACTTTACATACTGAGCATGCACACAAGACTCTGCCCTCATGGAGCTTACAATCTAAGATCCCTATCTCACATGCATGCATGCTCATATTAGGGCCAGTTTAGACAGGAGCCACCTAACTTACCAGCATTACTTTGGAGTGCTTACTTTTGCAGTCCTGTTTAAATATAGACACTTGTAGATCAGCTACTAGAGGGAGTAATGTTTGCAATTAATCTGCCTCCCTTCTTAACTATTGAGATAAGACACCAGCCACATAGGAACTGCATTGATTTAATTGAATCTGCCAACTCTAAGGCTTTTGTTGTGAAAAGGAGCAGTAAAGTGCCATTGGCACTGCAAAGTATGAACTGGCAACTGGGTGTGCAAGGGGCAGCCATTTTTCCTAAATACATGCTCCATTACATATTTCACATTGAAATGTAATTAAACATCGCACACATAAAATGTATTTTACATTTATAGCTACATTTGTTAATACTATATTGTTCCTTAAAGTGACACAAAATTATACGCTTGTTCTCCAAAAAGAATTGATGCACCTCAACTTAAAAAAAAACAAAAACAAGAAAAAACCCTTCATACTTGCTTCCATGCTGCAGCATCCGTGTCAAGATGCAGCTGTCCCATGCCGAGTCTCTAAGACTGAACTGAATGATCTCCTGGCCACTGAGTTCTCAGTCTTCAACTGAGCAGAGAGCGGTGATGGTTAGTCGCTGCTCTGTGCTTTGCTCCTCCGGCACTCACTGGAGCACCAGGCAAGGGCAGGAGGAGAAATGGCTGGCCATGGGCCAAAAGGCAGAACCAACTGTCAGTCAATAGCCTTCTGTCAGTTATCGCTGGGTTGCAGGAGATTGAAAGTGTCCTGTCTCCTGTGACCCAAAAAAGTACAGCCCAAAATGCTTAGGCCATACTTCTTTTAATTACCCTGTAATCTATTTTTCACTAAATTTCCTACTGTGTTTTTCTGCCCCCTCTGTGAGCTCCAGAACCTCTTCTTTCCTCCGTTCTATTTGTTTGGAATGAGCAGTGCACATTAGTTGTAATCGTATGCATGGTTTTATGCACACTACATGTTCCAAAATCCATAGTCTCTCTAGTCTATCCTGGGAAGTGAGCAGGAGAGGGTGGCATACAGTGGGCCCATGGAGCGCACTACTATCCACCGTCAATAATGAAGTTAGATCACAGCAGCAAAAAAAAAAAAAAAAAAAAGGAATTTGGAGGAGGCTGAGAGCAATAGAAGGGACTTTTTCATTTACGAACACATATATACATACATCCATCCATCCATACATACATACATACATACATACATACATACATAGTGTTACCATTAGAACTATATAGACAGAGGAACACTTGAACTAGTCAATGAGTTGTTACTGACAGTACTCAGTCTGATTCAGTGTTTCGTTTACCCAGTGCAGCAGCTTGGAGATTGACACTAGATCCTGGTTGATTGCTTTAGGAAATTACCCTATTCTATCCTTTTTCATCAGTGCTCTTCAAGCTAATGCATATTGCCCACCCTAAAATAACATTGTGTTCTCACAGTTCATCCGAGCAGAGCTTCCTATACTCACACACAGTGATTTATAAGCTAACAAACCCTTCCTGTCTTTTGTATATTCCCCTTTCCTTCATATTGGCTCTTGTATGATTGTATTACAGGGGGATTTAGGAGGGGCTCGCACTCTACAGAGGAAGTGGACAAGTTTCCTGAAGGCCCGGCTAGTGTGTTCTATTCCGGAGTTACAACTTCATTTTAACCTGCTGCAAGCTGTGTACACATTGCGCACCAATCACTGGAGATCCACACAGTTCTATGCAGTTTTCCAAGCGCTCTGGTGAGAAATGAGTGTTCTTTGGTGTTGATAGAGGCCCTTACACATTTTTTATCTAGATAACCTGATTTTTACTCTAGTTATGGTGTCTGTTTAATTGCAGTGTATTTGATGGGCCCTGTGTCCGACACTTCAGCAGACATTAACATCTCTAGAGTCTTGCCATAATATAGACAACAAAGCATCCATACATACAGCGCTCTTATTATAGAAGTCAATGTACATCTTCCCCTTTTTGCAAAAATTCACATTTGAAGTAATAAGTCAAAGAACAATTTCATGATCGTATGGCTTTGGGTCGGTGGTTCTCATACAGTTCAATATGCTGTGGCCTCTAAAGTCCTTATTTAGTTTAGATTCAGCTAGTTCTCATCTTTATTATTTTTTTATTTATTTTTTTTATTGCAACTTAAAGAATTTCTTAATGGAAAATATAATTTTAATTTAAAAAAAAAACACAAGTCTCTGTGATGACAAGGGGGGGTGGGGGTTAATATGGTGTCCCAGTGCTTCTGACATTCATCATTCATATACAGAGGTGCCTTGTGTGTAGCAGCTACTGTTCCTTAGCAATCCAGCTACTCTTCCTTAGCAAACCCATGCATGGCATATGACCTTTTTAGAAGACTTTGGGTTAGAGGGAGTTAAAGCTAACCTCCAGGGACTAGTCAAAATGTGATACATTATCCAAAAACCATTAGATTTTTAGGCCAGGTTCATATATGTGCGAATAGGATGCGGGTGTGACTGGCTCTCAATGGAGCCGGTTCACAAATGTCCGGGGCGGCCGCGGTCGACATTCCAAAAGGGTCCTGTGCGTGTTTGGGTCTGGGTTCAGGCAAAAATTCAGACCAGATTCGCACCTGAACCCTTGATCAGGAACACACCAGACCCCATGCTGGGAACTGCGGCTGCACATATGTAAACCTGGCCTTACTGAAAGTCGGGGCCAGTTTGTATGTATCCCCTCCCTTTTTTTTTTTTTTTTTTTTTTTCCCCAATTTTGTAGTAGGTTGTATGTTGAGTACCTTCTATTCTGTGAAACACTAAGGCATAATTTTTATTATATTTTAGCTATATACTGGGGCATCCACTAGCTCTTTTTGATCCATATAAAATTAGTTTCATCATATGTTATTTTTGGCTAACGGTCTTTCTCATTTTAGGGGTGATGTGTCTGTCTCAGCTGTCTGCCAATACTCCATACAAGACATCCAGAGGGTGTTTGATGGGTCATACAAGGAATACCATGAGCAGGCCAAGAAGTGGGGCCCTTATTCTGACTCTGTGCCCAGTCCCCGTCCTGGATCTGTAAGTCTAGTCTAATTACTGGTTAATATAAACAATCTAAGGCTAATAAGCTGCATTTGTTGACCTCACATGAACTACATGGAGAGAGGCGGTACAAGCTGCTCATCCCTTGAGAAGCAGCCAGGAAACCTTTGCAGCGACACAATGGACTATTTGTGGTGACTTAACAGTTCAGCTTTCTATAAGAATCATCTGAAAAGCCTATTCTTTTCGAGAAGTGTTTTTTTATTCCATTTTCCTTCTAATGATGCTTTTCTCCAGTATAAAAATGATCAGAGCAGAGGTCTTCAACTTTGTGTTCTGAACCCAGCGCAGATTTAGGAAGGGTTTGATTATCCCACTAATTATAAAAAAAACAGTACTAAAAGATGGTAAATACTGTATTCATATAATGAGATGCTATCTGCTTGGCTTTGTGTTTTTATATAAGTGTGCTGTGCATATTCACAAGCACAAAGGGAACATGAATACAACCTCAGATGGAGCCAAGCAGTACTTGCAGGTTTCAAGTCTTTCATTGCAGGTGTCAGATTTAGGTTAACAAATATCACTTAAAATGGAACTAAACGTTCATTTCTTTGAAATCTATTCCTCAATAGCCACAAAGTATAGAAATCCACTTTGTGTGCACCAAATGCCTCTGCATTCCCTGTAAAACTAACAATAATACCATCGCTGTGCTCTACATTGCCCATGGTGAGAGCAGAGCTGTTGGGGGGGGGGGGGGGGGGCGCAGGCGCGCGCGCGCAACAGTAAACTGCAGAGGTGGTGAATACAAGACCAATCTCCCTGCACAAGGAAAAGGGGCAGCAACGACTGGTCTCTTCTAAAGAGGGCTTCTGCACAGAGACATTTTCACACTGGATTACTGCACTGATCTGTGGGAAACAAAGCACAAGATTCACATATTTTACATATTGATACTTAATTTTCATATCCTAGCAATCTGTTTGTGAACAATGGCATCATCTCCTTAGTCTCAAATGACTAGCAGGCATGCTTTTCCTCCACATTGCACAGTCCATTAAATATTAGACCGACATTGTTTCAAGCAGCACATTTCCGATTTTGCTCTGCTCTGTCTGCTTCAGCCTTGAATTTTAATTGCCACTTACTGTCAGCCCTGCATGTGCTTTGCTAGAGATTTCGCTTTGGAAACTGTACAGAACTGCACTATAGGCCAAACATCCCAAACGCTCAAGGGAAAAAACACAAATTTGTACATTAAACCATTTTTACCATTTTGTTTCTCCTATTGTTTTTAGCTTACTCGAGTTGTGATAAATTCTGAATATAGTTCTTTCTTTCTTCTAGTGTATCACAGACTTCCACAGGCGTCACGGAGTGAGCAGCTCACTCGAGCTTCCAGATAACACACTCAACTTTGCCAAGACGCACCCCCTGATGGATGATTCTGTCCAGCCTGTTCATGGGCGCCCTCTGCTGGTCAGGAAAGGAGTAAATTTTACTTCAATTGCAGTACAAAGGACTGAAGGGTTGGAAGGGGAATTATACGATGTCTTATTCATTGGAACAGGTGAGCTTCTGTCAGGATGCCTATTATAAGATTTTATTTATACATTATATACATAGTGCTTTGAAAAATTATTCATATCCCTTAATTTTCCACATCTTGTCATGTTACAACCAAAAAACGTAAATGTATTTTATTGGAATTTTATGTGATAGACCAAGTGGCGCATAATTGTGAAGTGGAAGGAAAATGATATATTTATTTTGTAAAAAAAAAAAAAAAAAAATTTGAAAACCATTCACAAAAAGTGTGGCATGCATTTTGTTTATCAGCCCCGAGTCAATACTTCATAGAACCACCTTTTCGCTGCAATTACAGGTGCAAGTCAGGTGTGCTTTTGCTCTAAAACTTTCCATTGTAGCTCTGGCTGTATGTTTAGGGTTGTTGCCTTGCTGGAAGGTGAACTTCCTCCCAAGTCAAATGTTTTACAGACTCTTAACAGGTTTTGTTCTAGGATTGCCCTGTATTTGGCACCATCCATCTTCCCATTAGCTCTGACCAGCTTCCCTGTCCCTGCTGAAGAAAAGCATCCCCACAACATGATGCTGCCACCACCATGTTTCACAGTGGGGATGGTGTGCCCAAGGTGATGTGCAGTGTTAATTTTCCGCCACACATAGCGTTTTTCTTTTGCGCCAAAAAGTTACATTTTGGGCTAATCTGACCAGAGCACCTTCTTCCACATGTTTGATGCCCCCCCCCCCCACATAGCTTTTTGCAAACGGGGCTTCTTATGGTTTCAACAATGGCTTTCCTCTTGGCACTCTTTTTTATAAGGACAGATTTGTGGAGTGCAGGACTAATAGTTGTCCTGTGGACAGATTCTCCCACCTGAGCTGTGGATCTCTGCAGCTCCTCCAGAGTTACCATGGGCCTCTTGGCTGCTTCTCTGATTAATGCTCTCCTTGCCGGGCCTGTCAGTTTAGGTGGATGGCCATGTCTTGGTAGGTTTGCAGTTGTGCCGTATTCTTTCCATTTTCCGATGATGGATTGCACAGTACTCTGTGAGATGTTCAAAGCTTGGATATTTTCTCCCTTCGCCTTTCAGGACAGCACCTTGGAGAGAGCGTAGCTCCACCTCTTAGACAGGAAACACTGCGTGACAACGCCCCTTTAAAAAGCAGCTGCTTCCACCCTGCCATCAGTTTTAGTGTTTCCTCCGCCATGGTGGAAGCACTGCTTGGGGAACCAGAGGGGCTGCGCTCTCTCCAAGGAGAGGGTTTTGGCAGGACCTCCACGTTTGGTACTCAGACCAACCCAGCTCCTTCCCTTACGTGAGGAGGGTGCTCCGGTGTCCCTTCCTTCTCCGGCTCACAGGAGTAATGGTCTGCCGGAAGTTTTCCACCCGGGGTGTTCGGGGGGCCGCGGTTGTGCTCAGTAAGAGCGTCCATGCCAGGCCTCTGCATGGCGGCGCCGAATCCCGGACAGCAGGTGATGTCAGTTCCGGTGGGCGGATACTTCCGGCGGGGCGTAGCAGCGATTGGTTCCTGCTGCTGGAACGCAGGAGGAAGGGGCGGGTCCTCTGGCCGGGACTTCCTTTTGTTTGGCACATGGAGCCTAGTACACAGTGCAGCAGCTGCGGATTGCACTATGGAGACAGCGGAATCGTCAGCAGCAATGGCGGATGCAGGCGCCCAGGTTCCCGGCCAGGCCCAGGTAGGAGAGGTGCGGTGGCACCTCTTTCCTTTTTATATCACTGGGTGTTTTATCTTTGATGTGGTTATTCAAAACCTGCTGCTGTCTGCTATGGGGTAACAGTTTCCATTAGCAGTTCAGCAAAGGAGTGAGACTCTGGGCACTTAGGGTGTTGGCTGGAGGTACTACTTTTCTCTGAAGCCTTAGTTCTAAAGGACCTGGGTTTTTTCTTGTTTCTCTGTTTCAGAAAGCTACTGCCAAATCAGAGAGAACAGGGAGAAAGTGCCCCTCATGCAAAAATCCTTTAAGGGACTCTTGGCCCAAACCACTGTGCAAATCCTGCATTGTGGATTTAGTAAAAGAAGAATCCTCACAAGAGTGCAAAGAGCTCTTATCTTCTGTGAGGAAGGAGTTAGCAGAGGCCCTAGGGACAGTGCGTTCCCTTGTAAAGCACGGCCAGAGTTCCAGCCAAGAGCAGAGTTCTCACTCCAGTTTCCCTCAGTCCACTTCCAGACAGGTGGAAAGTGAGTCGGAGGAGGAAAGGGAAAGCATTCCACCCTCAACCATTGATTCGGAGGAGGAGGAGGTGGAAGAAGAGTCAAGATCATCTAGATATAAGCTGTCACTTGAGGAGGTGGATGAATTACTCAAGGCAATTTATACTACCCTGGAGATCCAGGAAGAAAAGGCTCAGCTGTCTGTGCATGATAAGATGTACCTGGGGCTGGAGGAAATTAAACACAGGGTGTTCCCTGTGCATAAAGTGTTAACAGACACTATTAAAAAGGAATGGAAGAACCCAGAGAGAGGACAGTTTTTTTCTAAAACCCTCAAAAGGAGGTTTCCTTTTGAGGAGAATGAGGAACTATTGTGGAATAAAAAACCAAAAATAGACGCTGCCTTTTCTCAAGTATCTAGGAAGACTGATTTAGCTTTTGAGGACATGGGTATTCTCAAAGATGCTATGGATAAGAGGGCAGATGGGCTACTGAAGAAAGCCTGGGACTCATCTCTAGCTAATCTTAAGCCAGCAATGGCGGCTACGGTTGTGGCTAGGAATCTGGAGTGCTGGTTAGAGCAACTTAAAAATCATGTTGTGGCAGGTACCTCCAGAAAGGACTTATTGGAGTCCTTCCCTACCCTGCTTAAGGCAGTAAAATATATGGCAGATGCCTCTGCAGAATCTATCAGGATGTCAGCCAGGTCCTCTGCGCTTGTTAACTCAGCAAGAAGAGCACTCTGGCTAAAGACCTGGTCAGGGGATTCAGCTTCTAAAGTAAAACTGTGCGGAATTCCCTTTTCAGGAGATCTGATGTTTGGGCCAGAACTAGAGACTGTCCTTGACAGGACAGCAGACAAGAAGAAAGCTTTCCCACAGAAGAAGAAAACGGTACAGCAGAGGAAAAATTTTCGTCCTTTTCGACAAACCGATAAGGAAAAGGACCACACACAGAAGAGACCCTGGTCTTCTCAGAGAGGAAGAGGTAGAGGTGGGGTACTCTTTAGAAACCCAGAACAAACCCCTAAAAAACAATGACCATCTAGTAGGGGGGAGACTACAGGACTTCTTACCAATCTGGGAAAAAACAACAAAGAGTCCTTTTGTTCTGGGGTTAATCAAAAAGGGTTATCAATTGGAATTCTCACAAAGCCCCCCAAGTCGGTTTTACATCACAAACCTGCCAAAGGATCAGGAAGAGGCTCTGGCCATGAAGTCTCTGTTACAGGAACTGATGCAACAGAAGGTCATTTCCCAGGTTCCGAAAGATCAAGAGGGGAAGGGGTTTTACTCCCACATTTTTATGGTCAAAAAGCCATCAGGAAAGTTCCGCCTGATTCTCAATTTAAAGGTTCTAAATCGATCCATAAAATACAAAAAATTCAGGATGGATACGATTTTCTCAGTAAGGAATTTGCTAACCCCCAAATGTCATATGGCTTCCATCGATTTGAGAGATGCCTATCTCCATATACCAATAGCGCCCCCATCACAAAGGTTCCTGCGTCTTGCAGTCAATCTGGGGGGAGGGGAGATTTGGCACCTGCAGTTTCGGGCTCTGCCTTTCGGTCTTTCCTCTTCTCCCAGGGTATTCACAAAAGTGATGGCGGAATCTTTGGAGCCCCTGAGACTGAAGGGGATTTCAATAGTACCCTATTTGGACGATCTGCTACTGTTTGCAGACTCAAGGGGTCAAGTAGAGGTCAACCTACAGACAGTTCAAACACATTTAAGAGGTTTGGGATGGCTTCTCAATCTTCAGAAGTCAAACTTAATTCCATCTCAAAGGGTAAGGTTTCTGGGGTACGAAATAGACTCGATAGAACAGAAAATTTTTCTACCCCAGGAGAAAATAGAGAAGATGCAGTTGACCCTGATAACACTTCAATCCAACGCAGAGATCTCTGTAAGACAAGCCATGTCTGCTCTGGGTCTGTTGACAGCAGCAATTCCTTCGGTACAGTGGGCCAGGTTGCATTCCCGTCCTCTGCAATCGGATATCCTGATGAATTGGTCATACCAGGAACCTCTGGAGAAGAAATTCAACTTGGGGGCAAGAGCAAAAAGGTCTCTCTGGTGGTGGAGGAACCTAGGAAACGTTTCAAAAGGGCTTCCTTGGGTCTTTCCGGTAACCAGAAGGCTGACTACAGATGCCAGCGCCTGGGGATGGGGAGCTCACCTGGAAGAAAAAACGGTTCAGGGAGTTTGGACCAAACCAGAAGCAAGAAGATCTTCAAATTGGAGAGAGTTAAAGGCTGTTCACTTAAGCCTCCTCTCCCTCCAGGAATTTCTAGTGAATCAACATGTCCAAATATTGTCAGACAATATGACGACAGTATTATATTTAACAAAGCAAGGGGGCACAAAAAGCAAAACCCTAATGGGTCTAGCGCATCAGATCCTAAGATGGGCAGAGAACAATGTGGCCTCTCTATCAGCAGTCCATCTAAAGGGGACGGAAAACACCTTAGCAGATCTCCTCAGCAGGAAAGAAATAAGGGAAGCAGAGTGGTCTCTCAATCAGGAATTATTCGAAAAGATTTCCAAGAGTTGGGGTCATCCCCAAGTGGACCTCTTTGCAAAAGAGGAAAATGCAAAAATACCAGTCTTCTTCTCTCTTCAGAGACAGGATCAAGCTCTCGGAGTAGATGCGTTAGCTCACAAATGGGACTTCCATCTGTCCTACGCTTTTCCCCCGTTCCAACTGATACCAAAGGTGTTAGCCAAATTCAGATTGGAGTCCACGGAGCTAATATTAATAGCTCCTTATTGGCCAAAAAGACCCTGGTTTTCAACCTTGATGAACCTCTCAGTGAAACCTGCTTGGAGATTACCAATCAGGACAGACCTGTTGAGTCAGGGCCGAATTCTCCATCCAGATCCAGCTTACCTCAAACTAACAGCTTGGTTTCTGAAGAACAAATCTTAAGACGGAAGGGTTTATCAGAGAGGCTTATTTCTACCCTTCTTGCAAGTAGAAAAAAAGTGACGAGAGACATTTACTTTAAAGTCTGGAAGATCTATAATTCTTGGTGTTCCAGTAAAAACTTTGATTTTCGTACCACATTTTCAGTTTTGGAATTTCTTCAAGAGGGATTGGAGAAGGGGTTAGCAGCAAGTACGCTCAAGACGCAGGTAGCTGCTTTATCAGTTTTTTTGGAAAGAACCCTGTCAGGGGAACCTTTAATAATCAGATTTTTTAGGGCAATGGCAAAAGTAAAGCCTAGACCTGTTGTTAGTTTTCCCAAATGGGATTTATCTTTAGTTCTTCAGGGTCTAACTATGGCACCGTTTGAACCCATAGAAGAAGCATCATTACGTTTCTTGACGTTAAAGACTATTTTATTGGTAGCAGTAACTTCCGCACGTAGAATTAGTGAGTTACAAGCCCTTTCAATTAAAGAGCCCTTCATGAGATGTCTACAGGATAGGGTAGTCTTAAGGACGGATCCAGCATTTCTACCAAAGGTGGCTTCAGTTTTTCACCGTACACAGGAAATCATTCTCCCTACTTTTTGTCCTTTACCTTCGGGAGCAGGAGAAGAAGCTTTCCATACCCTTGATGTCAGGAGGTGCCTGCTTAAATATCTGGAAAGAACAAAGGAAATCAGAAAGTCATCCTCACTCTTTGTTTTAATGGAAGGTACTCACAAAGGAGGTAAAGCTTCCAAAAGCACCCTTGGAAGATGGTTAAAGCAGGCCATCAAAGAGGCATACATATCTTTGGGTCTGGAACCTCCGGAAGGGGTATTACCTCATTCTACTCGAGCAGTGGCGGCATCATGGGCAGAAAGGGCTGGGGCATCTCCTGAGCAAATCTGCAAGGCTGCCACATGGTCCAGTTTTTCGACCTTCATAAGGCACTACCGCTTGGATCTACTATCAGCCTCGGACCAATCATTTGGTAGGAAGGTTTTGCAGGCAGTAGTCCCACCCTGAAGTAAGCTTCTCGGTTATCCTCTCCAAGGTGCTGTCCTGAAAGGTGAAGGGAGAAAACCTTAGTTAGACTTACCGGTGACGGTATTTCTACGAGCCTTTCAGGACAGCAGCCTACTTCCCTCCCTTGGTTATCATATGTAAAGTATAATTATAGGACCTGGTAATTGTCTGATTATATTTTCCAGCATGTCGGAGGATTTCTCGGTAACAACTGATGGCAGGGTGGAAGCAGCTGCTTTTTAAAGGGGCGTTGTCACGCAGTGTTTCCTGTCTAAGAGGTGGAGCTACGCTCTCTCCAAGGTGCTGTCCTGAAAGGCTCGTAGAAATACCGTCACCGGTAAGTCTAACTAAGGTTTTTTTTTTTTATAACCTAACCCTGCTTTAAATATCTTCACAACTTTATTCCTGACCTGTCTGGTGTGTTCCTCTGCCTTCATGACGCTGTTTGTTCACTAAGGTTCTCTAACAAACATCTGAGGGCTTCACATAAAAGTAGTATTTTTATACTGAGATTGCATTACACACAGGTGGACTCTATTTACTAACTGGGTGACTTCTGAAGGTAATTGGTTCCACTAGATCAGGGTTTATCAACCAGGGGTCCATGGAACCCTAAGGTTTCTCCAGAGATTGCTAGGGGTTCATTGAGCAATGAGTAATTTCTGCCTCTCAAAAAAAAAAAAAAAAAAAAAAAATCCTATTGACACTATTGATGTATTTAGTGATTTGGAGGGTAATTCTTCCCACTGACATCACCATCACACTAATATATCATGAGTTGTAGATGTAATTTTTAGTAGCATGTGTCCTCTGTGTTGAAAAGGTCGAGAGAGGCTGCACTAGAGGGGTATCGGAGTAAAGGGGACTGAATACAAATGCACGCCACGCTTTTCACATTTATTTGTAAAAAAAAATTTTTTTTTAAATTATGTACCACTTTGTGTTGGTCTATCACATAAAATCCCAATAAAATACTTACGTTTTTGATTGTAACATGACAAAATATGGAACATTCCAAGGGCTATGAATACTTTTTCAAGTGTGTGTGTGTGTGTGTGTTAGATATCTATCTATCTCATAACTTATTTTTTTTTTTTTTTTTTTATCCTAAACAGGAAATGGCTGGCTGAATAAAGCTGTAAGCATGGGTTCCTCCGTACATTTAATTGAAGAAGTTCAGATGTTTGATAAGCCTCATCCTGTGCACAGCTTAATCATCTCAAGCCGATCGGTAAGACCCTGTCTCGTGTAATTGCCATCACATTCTCTGCCATGTCCAACCAGTATCACCTTGCAGCCAATAAAACTGGATCAGTTTGTCAGATGTTAACCTCAAACGTTGAGTATGTTATTTTCATGTCCTGAGAATGACTGACTAGAAAATGTATTGCACTAATAAGCACTGCCTATTTTCTTGTAGCATTTTCTCCAAAGCGGTAGTAAAGTCTTCCAAAAAAAGTACCGCCCCACCTGCAAGTTATTGGCATATATGTGCTAGTAGGCACTGCCTACTAGCACATTATGACACACTTGCCTGTAAAAGGGATCCCTCGAGGCACGTTGTCACTGCTGCCAGGGCTTCCATCTTTATCCGGTATTCCTTCCAGGTTCACAGGCTCTGGCTGTTTGAATGGCCAAGCCGCAATAATGTCACTCCCGCGCACAGGGCACAATCGCAGCATCACACTCTGGATTGACGTCACATTCAGAGCGCATGTGCTGGTGATGACACTGGCTGCAGAACTTGTGTGAATATCTCTTAAATATTAGTTAGGAGATATTCACAAGTTCTGCAGCCAGCGACATCAGCAGTGCATGCACACTGCACTCTATTCATTGTACCTACAGGTAAGCTTTATTATAAGCTTACCTGTAGGTACAAGTGACCAAGCGGAGTTTATTACCACTTTAATCTATAAATGTAGTGGTATTTTATTTTGGATAGAGCACAACATTGTCACAAAATACATTTTCAGGATAGAATCATTTTGTGAAAATTTGTATCTAGATCTATAAAGCAAAAGGATGGGTGCTATTCTGTGAACATCCAGAGACCTGTTTTAAATTCACTTCAGGCAAACATCTTAAAAATAATCCAGCCGAACAGTATTTAGCTGTTTGTCTGAACACAAGAAAAAAACGCTAAATACAAAGATGAATTAAATATAAAGTTGCTGTTATACCTGCCACAGAATTTGTATTTTTTTATCTATGAGCTCTTAACAGCTCTGCCCTGTCTGGCATATGAGGACCTGACTTTCCTTTGCTTCAGTTCACATTCGTGCTGCTACATGTACAGGTCTCCGCCTCACTCCCAGCCTGTGACTGGACAGTGGAAGGAGAAGCAGCAGACAACTCTGTCTGTCTGATCTATCCTCCTCCTATTGGAATGCTGCTTGCACATTAGCACAGCTGGCTGGCTCCTCGTGCTGCTTCTTCCTTCCTTAGTCTAAGCTCTCAGTCAAAGGATTGCAAGAGGGTTGCAAGAGAGTTGAATGGTTTCCTTATATCTGGAGTTAGACTTTTAATATTACAAGGACCGTTGCATAGTTCACAAATCTGTGTCCTGTCTCCATGTTGCTGACTTCCACTTTCTCTTACAGTCCTTTCTTTTTGCTGGTTCCCCATCTGGACTGGTACAAGTGCCTGTGGCGGACTGCAGTAAATACAGATCCTGTGCAGACTGTGTTCTTGCCCGGGACCCTTATTGTGCTTGGAATGTCAACATCAGTCGCTGTGTACCATCTGATGAGCAGTATGGGTGAGTGCTGGCAATATGCTGGGAATAGCAAAGCATTTTTTGTTTCTGTTTTGGGGGGAGAGTAAAAAGCTATGCTTGTAACATACTTAGATTTGAGATGCTGACAGTTATTTATTTATTTATTTTTTTCCTTGCAGGGATATGTTGCTACAGGATCTCCAAGGCTCAGATACATCAATGTGCGAAGTTCAGTACAATAAAGCTGGTAAGTCGTTTTTTCTTGATTTGCAGAATTTATTTACAGTCGATTGGAAAGGGCCTGATGTAGAAGAAACATGAATATCAACTGAAAAGGATTTTTACTTTAACTTTTAATTGGGTAAAAAAAAATCGCCATATTTGTATTATGCTATGTTAAAGGAGAAGTTCACCTTTTTTAGTAAAAATAATAAATGCACATATTTTTGCTGAAATTGTGCATTTATTTTGTTTTTTTTTTTTTGTAGGATTGCACCTGTGATCAGGGGTACAATGTCGGGCTTCTGCAGACAAGCCCCCTGCGGCTTTCAACCTGTACCTTTCTGTACGGACTGGCAGATTGAAAGCTGCAGGGCTTGTGAATAAACTACAAGCCATCGGCCGCGGTGGATGACGGTACTTGCAGCTCCTTCATTCACAGGAAACTGTGAATGATGCAGCCATGTGGGCAGAGACCTGTTTTTTAATTGTGACAGCGGATGCTGGGAGAAGAACCCCCTGCCTACTGTCAGACTTGGGGGAGTCCCACCCATATTATTATGTTCCTATAGGTGAACTCATCCTTTTAAAATTGAGAATAAAAGGAAGGCTGTAATCCTTGCATTTCTTGCAGAGTATTGCTGCTTCATGCTCCCTCCTAGTAAAGTCCTACACAACTTGTCATGTGGTACACGCAGAAGGGGAAGAATAACCAATCTTATCTCGCCTCCCCTTTAGGAGAGTTTACATGACAAAATGCCTGACTTAATTCTGGTGTAACATTTTTCCCCAGAAAAGATGATTCCAACTTACTGTTACTCTTTTAGCCATTCCAGCTAGACATTTGAGGATAGGTCATGCTTTAACTTGAAACCTGATGTTTGTCCTAAAGCAGAAGTAAACAAATTGGTTTTAACTGTTTCTTACAACCCTTGCATCCAAATCATGATGTGAATGTTGATTGTCACAGTTGCTTGTACTCTCAACCAAACTGTCAAGCCATCAAACAACTGGTGTCATAACTGATTACATGTGCAGATCAAGTAACGACTAAGATGGCTGCTTAAGTGGCTATAAAGATAGGAGGGTATAGTTCTGCTTTAAGCATCAATGAGAATGTTGCATTATATATAATTGTATAGTATAAAATAAATGCAGCGCTAACAGTGAAAACAAAATACAGGCGTAAAGGAGAATATAACATCAATGTGAATAATGCAAAATAGTGATTTAAAATGGATAAAACATATGTTTATAAAGAAATCTATTAAAAAAAAAAAAAAAGTGTCCATGCTTCCTTGCCACTTTGGAATTTTCTGACATTCCTGTTTATTCAGTGACATTGTGAGTACCCTCAATTACCTCTTTTAAAATAACATTAATACAGATTTACACTGCGGATGCTCTATTTTATTGCATATTCATGATGGGATTACTTCCTTTTACATTCACGGAGCTGCTATTGAATTTGCCATATCCTTGATCCTGTGGTTGGATGACACCCGTTACCTCATTTGTATTGGGCGTTTTTGACTCCGTAATAGTCCTATCATTCTTATAAGAGTCCATCCTATTGTGGTGGTGGAATTGGATTACATCTGAATTTTTGGATTATATCTCTTTCATGATTGCACGGACACTTCCTTTGGACTTTTTCTTTTAATATATTTCTTTGTATACTTTTTTTTATTTATTTATTTTTTTTTTATTATTCAAATTGATGTTATATTCTCCTTTACACCTGTATTTTGTTTTCACTATTAGTGCTGCATTTATTTTATACTATTTTGATTGCACAGTTCATTTCTGACTGGTTTTGCTAGCAGCTAGTGTTTTTGTCAGCGTGTTTTCTTCCTCCATCTATATATAATTATATATTGCTTTGCTTTTCAGTTAAGCCCTCATTAAGAAACCTGACTGTGGCCATTGGAACAAATGTAGTTCTTCCATGTGAGCTGACCTCCAACCTGGCTCAACCGGTGTGGACCTTCAATGGACGTGAGTTGTCCCAAGAAGACAATGAATCTATGCTGTATGACATTACACTGCAAGCTCTGGTAATCCTTGGAGTAGGTGTCCACCATTCTGGCACATACTACTGCTTTTCAGTTGAACAAGAGACTCGCTTTGCCTCCGAAATCTACCAACTCAGTGTTGTGGCTTCACCATCTCTCACTTTGGAATCTCGGGCTCCAATGGATGGTCTGGGTTTGGTCTGGATGATGGTAATAGCACTTGGAGCAGTGTGCTTGGTCTTGTTTCTGGCTGTTATCTACCTGCGAAGGAAGTTGCAAGATGAGATGGAGAAAGGGTCAAAGTCCCTTGAGAACACCCTTGTGTATCCCATCCAGTTGCCATCTCAACCCAAAATGACAAAGTGCTTGCCAAGCGCAGATTCAGATGAGAAACTTTGGGATCCATCCTCTTTTTATTATTCTGATGGTTCGCTTAAAATTGTCCCAGGTCACGCATTGTGCCAAAACAGCACTGGCTCTTCCTCACCTTCTGGCAATGGGATCCCAGGTCAACCTCTGCCATCACCACCTCTTCACTCTCCCAACCACATGCTGCTCTCGGGAGTGCGTGGCTCCAGCAGTAATGGTTATATACGTCTCACACTGGGTGGTGGAGTAGGAGAGGAACGTCCTCCACTTGGTGAGCTTAACGAGGAACTGAGGTGGAAACTGAAGCAAAGACAGACTCTGCCAGACTCCAACCCTGAGGAATCCTCAGTCTGACACACCCTCTTACCACCTGCACAGTTTGCACTGTTTTTTTTTTTTTTGTTTTTTTTTTTCTGAACTACCTCAGGGACTGGAGGATTGGGGGAGGAATGCAGCCAAATTTTTTTTTTTTTTTTTTTCTCTCCCCTAAAATGTCCTCCTGATGGACTGCAGTTTAACTTAAGTGAGGAAAAGACCTAAACGGCTCCCTTGTTGTCCCAGTGTCCTTGTTCATCTTTGCTTGATTTCTGAGACTCATAAAACTTCAGTATTTGTTAATCTTTCTTTAAAGGTTTGGCGCACTCACAAGTGATGTAAAAAGCATTGTGACTATTCCGCCGCCTTTCCTGAAATCTGCAGCAATAGCAGCAATAACAGATGGTAGACTCCGTGGCACGTTTACTCTGAGCTGCAGGGATCAATCATTAACCATTTATTTGCCAGTTTTGCTCTGCCTCGGCTGTATATGGGCAATTAAATCATCACTACTGTAATCTCCAGCATTCGTGTCATAAGTTTACAATGGTCTTAAGCATAACAAAACTTTTTTATAACTTGACCAGTTCCTTCTCTGTGTAGGTTTGTGTAAAAGCTGGAAATGGCAACCATTGGCAGCCAGTTACTGTGGAACAATATACTTGGCATGTCATGAATTTGGGCTTGTGTATCTTTTTAGGCTGAGTGTATCTGTATCCCTTTCGTATTCCGGTCCTCTTTCAGCAGGTCATATATCGATCGATATATCGATCACAATTCTCCGCAGTGACCGGTGTACTACCTTTAGAGCTACTCACCAGGCTGAAAGCCCCTGTTGATTACCTATGGAGAATCCTTTAGATTTTGCATAGTAAAATGTGTGTCCTGCATCCTCTACTGGGTCCTGAAAGGAAATTCAAACTGCTAGTAGAGGGGTAAATATTTTCTCTGGTGTCCAAAATAGCAGTAATGACCTGGTAAGGGCTTTGATCCATTCCACTCAAGACATAACTTTGTTGGCGTGGCTCTATAATGAAAACTATGTGCCAGCTCAGCTCATTCAAGCAAGTGGTTAACAGATGCATATGGAACATCTGTAAACAGAAGACTATAAAGTAATTGTTGGTGGCCCAAGCCTGTACTGGAGAGAAGAACTTGTGCTTGTAACAAATCTATAGAAAGTAAATTTAAGCCTATCCAAATGTAATGGTAGAAATCTGAGAGAGAATAATGGAAAATGTCATTTTGTACTCTTCAAAACTCATATCTGCCACATCCAAAATGACTGCTTCAGCCACGTGATGTTGATGCAGCCTGTCTGGTTGCTGAGTGATCGTGTATATGAATTTGTTTTAGACGCATGAAAATGAATGTGAGGATGTAGTAATATTTATATATATCTTTTTGTAATGTCTTATGCTGGGACAGTACCCCAGAAAACCACTTCTTAAGCATCTTCCAATCCAATATCTCTTCCTGATCATTTCACCAATAAACCCCAACTTTGAGTACTGCAAGCCTGTTCTAGTTAACATTTCAAAGATCCATTTTTTTTAAACTCAGAATTTGTATGGGTCCCCACCATGCTAAATGCCAATTTGTTTTCTCTTGTGTGTCTGCGGGTGGCTGAAGGCAGGGATAAGAGAGCTGTGTTTTTTGTATATACATATCCTGTCCACTGTTTTTAAGCACCAAACCTCCTTCGGGGTCTGCTCGCTAAAAATATCATTTTTTTTTTCCATTCCTTTCTGTAAATAGGGTTGTCCGTTCTCACGCTCTCTCTTTCCTGGATTCCTTCTCACTTCTGTAGCTCACTGTGTAATTTATTTGTTTTAAAATATATTTATTTCCTGTAAATACTGTATTTTTATATTGAGAAAATAAAAATAAAATTTAAACATGTTATGTCACTATTTTTTTTAAATTATTTTTATTATTATTAATATTATTATTATCTATTCTTGATGCTGTGTCAATGATATAGTAATCCATGTCTAGCCAGTAAGTCATTTTCCAAAGTTCTGACTGCATTAAACTTCTGAAATTTAAAACCAATTTGTTTGACAGGAAGCTTGTTTTGGTACATTTTGGTGGCCTAAACGTGGCCTAAACCACATCTTTTTTCCAGTTTGATTGGAGTTTCAATGGTTAAAGCCCATCGGTTTTTATTTGTGCATTTCTGAAGATTGCCCTTCACTTCCTGTCCTGTATACATGGCAGAAAATCTTTTTAATTTGAGGAAACTGCCTTCTTATACAGTTCTCGCTGAAAAACAGGGGTCCCCTCTATTTGCTGTTCTGGTGACGGCTTAAATTTTGGATTTCCCATCACTTTTAGCTCTTGTGATGGTGGTTGCCACGACAAATGTTTGAATCTTCCTAATAGGGACACAGCAAGAGGCTCTAACCTCTCACCACACTATCAAAAATGAAAAAAGGTTTAGCTTTAGATATACCTTAAAGCTGAACTACAGGCACAAAAATGTGTATTTAGACATGCTCCTGTATAACCTCAAAGGATCGTAATCCACTTCTCTTAATCGTACAGGACAGACGGATATTAATAGGCCCTTGGTCATAGTCTGTTGCCTTCATGTGATTGGATGCGGACAGAGATTTGCTGGACACGGTTCCTGGGCATACCCTGTTAACTGTGCTCAACTCCTTGAGTCCTGAGTTTTTTGCTAGTGTCCTTAGGCGATTGACCTAATGAAGAAATCATTCTGTACTTAACTAGTTTATTATCTTTTGGATTCTTCAGTCCGCTCTTTGGTCAACTCCTCACTGTCTTCTACTACAACAGAAGCAGTGCTTCTGGATTGGTGCAACCTCAGTAAAACCTTGTGAGCCATACTCAAACCCCACAATGTAGGGATGGCCTGTCATGTTGCTTCAGGCACTGGATCCTGCCTACATGCTCCCCTTAGCACCACATGCAAAGTGTGACGTTAGTCAAAGTGCTATAGAGGTCCAGGCCAGTGATCCATCCCTATTTCTTGAAGACCCCTCTTAGGGGTACACCCACAGTGACAGACGAAGCCTGGACCCTAAATGGGGACCAACAACATGGACCAGTAAGACAGGATCACCCGGTTACTGGACCAATACTGTAGTACTAGATTGCTTGTACTTCCTCTATAGTATGCAGTTTTATATTAAAACTATCAAGAAACCAGGAATGTGTTTTTTTTTAAATGATTTACTTATAGAGGAATTAAGCTTTTCAAACTTGGTGGAAAATTCAACCATTTGGAGTTTAGTCTCAGTCTCAGGTGGATGATTAGGTGTTACTTCACACCACAGGCACACACTATTGCCAGTAAAAAATATTTGAGATTTGACATGTTGTACAGTTTAAGCACAACAGAAAACATTAAAGTGTTTGTTAACCCAAAAAGATTAAAAAAACAAAAACGGATCCTGTTCCCTGTAAAGCATTTTTATACAACACAGCGCTTGTGCTGTCATTTGGACTCCTGTCAAAAGAAATCTATTTTAGGGGAAGTGGCGCTGTTCAAAGATGATCAGTTATAAGTGAACCTACTGTGCTATTAAATCTAAACAACTCTCCATAAAGGTGCAAAGTGCTTAAAGTAGATATAAGATCAATAATATATAAAAGTGTAAAAAATGAGAATTCATGAAAAAATAAAAATCCATAAAAAATAAGTGATAATACCCCACATCAAATGATGATATGATGTGACATACTAAATAAAGGGGGTAACTTAATCAATAAAAAGTGTCCCCATAGTGAATACTAAGAAAAAGCTTCAGGCAGGTGAAAGCCAAAAAATGAAAAAAGATGTAAATATATGTAAAATAAAAAGTGGCATTAATTAATATTAAAAAATAACGTTAAAGTCCAAACAATTATACATGTGTGTATAACTATACACCAAAAATAGTGTTCTGTGAGTGATAATCCATGCATAAATAATAATGGTGACTTTTCAATATTCCCCGCCTTCCTCCGCAACTTCCACTTGTGCCCGCACTCACTGAAGCGCCTAACTCCTGCAGGGGTAACAGGCGTGTTAGCTGAAATCCAGTAGCGGTGTCCCCTTGTGGGTGCCGTAGTCTTTCACCTCACCACGGAAGTCTTTCTAAAGATCCCCAGCAGGCGTCCACCTCAGGAAAGGTAAGTGATCAGAGATCTGTCTAGGAGAATCTTCCTCTGACATACACAGAACAGAACTTTGGGGGGAACCTGGCTGATCCTGCTTGGCTATACCCTCCCCTCTGCAAACTGACCACGATAATCAGAGCTGCTGAACTCTGACACTGTGGGCAGTTTACGTTATTCCGTCATCCACAGCCCTGCTATCTGCCTCCTCTGTCCTCCTCCCCACTCTGTTACTAAACGAGCACAGCTCCCGGTGCTCAGCTCACTGTCAGCTCTCTCTCTCCTCTCTTCCTCTACTCCCCGGCTGATGTCAGCGGGAGTGCTTGGCCCCACCCACTGCAGCTGTGACCAGGAGAGAAGAGCTGTGATGAATCAGCTGAGCGCAGTGAGTGAAGCTCATAGGTACAGATCGGCAGATTTTATTTTTTTATTTTTTTACATATTACAGGGACACTTGTTATGGTACAGAGGAGATAAGATAATTTTATTGCAGTGGGTTAACAACCACTTTCAGTAAACACGAAAAGGCACTGCGGTAGTAACAGTTTTGGCTATACAGCAAGGCAGTTACACAAATTCAAATCCGTTTCAAAAGGAAGCATGACATACGCTCCATCTAGGCAAAAACAGGAGCTAAGGGGAGGGACGGAGCAGGGAGGCAGAGTGAAAAGATGGGACAGGAAAGTGTGGGGGGGGGGGGTTAACAGAAGGCAACAGCCAAAGATGCCCAATAAGCAACAGGGGTAGATCCAGCCCAATCTGAGCCGTAGCTTCAGGGGCATCAATAATAGGCAAGAGCTAAATAGTATCAGATAGTATGACCTTGGGCAGCTATCCAGGCATATCAAATTTTGAAGAATTTTCTTGGATAGTTACAACTAGTATACATCAACTTGAATAGTGGTAGATTTCATTTTAATAGCTGTCTTTCACTCTTCCACAGTGGGTGGCTGAGGGGGCCTTTTTTATTTGATCATTATGTTCTATCTAACATATAGTGCCAAATTGAAAATAACTTGACACAGGTCGCACTATTACCATTACTTCTGCCTAGAGCCCACATAAGGTACACAGGTACTTCCTCCTTCTTCTTGGCAACAAGGACTTCGCTACAGGACGGTCAACACCTGGGTTGTTGTGCAACTCTTCAGAGATGCACTTTCCCATAAAAATTTCTGTGCCATTCTCTGCAAGTACCCCACAGGGCATTCCTTATTCATGAACAAATAGAATGGGCAATTTACGACAATTGATTGATGGGCTCTATCCACTGGAAAAAGTTTCTATAAAAAAAGTTGACTGTTCCAGTAATAGACCCTACCGTCTCAGTCTTCAACAACCATCTCACTGTACCTATAGAAAATGTTACTTAATTTAAAAGATTTTGCAGTCAGAAAATGTGAGACCCTCTTTCTAAAGGTTTTCTTTAACCTCTCAGACCCAGCTCTGCAACCAACTATTGCTGCAATTTTCTGTCAGACTGCAGCTGAAATGGACTATTGCACAGAACAACCAACAGGATCTGGTCTCTTGGGACTGAACTTTGGCTGTGCATTTACAGACCCTAATGCTTTTGTGTTGATGTCCTAGCCTAGAGCATGTCGTGCTACTAATCTTCAGACAGGCTCTCCTTTCTGTCTGTATGTGCAGTATCTTATGGCTGAAAGCCCTTTTGAAACAGGGTGTCTGTTTTGAGGCACTTGACAAAATCATCAAAGATGTCACCGGGAAAAGGGCCCTTTTCCACAATGGAGGGCTCCTAAATGCGCCTCATTGGGGCTGCTACCTCTTCAACAGGGCTGAAAAAAAAAAAAAAAAGTATTGCAATAAATAATAAAAAAAAAATTATTGTAAAAATTAAAATAAAAAACACAGACACCATCCACCCCCTCCCCACAAAAAAAGAAAGCATTGTAAAAAAAAAAAAAAAAAAAAAACACTGTCACTGACATTAAAAAAAAAAAAAAAAAAAAAAAGTATCGGTACTTGGTCTTAAAGTGGTATCGGGACAACCCTAATTTAAACCTGTATATGGTATCAAAACCCCCAGGGTTATTCATCCTATCCTGGACCTATAATCGCTAAACAATTGCCCTCACATTCCAAGGTTTCACATGGAATCTGCAATGTTAGTTATTGACTCTTTGAGACAAGGGCAGCAGTAGACAATAGAATGCTTATCTACATATTCCCATTTATCGATCTCCTCTGCACTTCACAATAGGGGACGAACGCTTTAAGTTTGCCACAGTGCCATTTGGCCTATCCTCTGCACCCAGATTATTTACCAAGGTTCTTGCACTCCTCCTTTCCCTCTTAATAACCCAGGGCTTTCAGGTAACGTGGTACCTAGACAACATTTTTTTTAAAGTACAATAAAAACAAAGGTAACGCCCTTAGGGACTTTACAGTATATATGAGGTGTGCACACATTTAAAGTCCCAAAGGGCGTTACCTTTGTTTTTATTGTACTATTAGGGATGGAGGTGGGTCACTAGTGACACCAGACCTTTTCTTTCATTAACATTTTTTAAAGGGCTCAACTTAATTTCAACGATCTACAAATATCCAAAAGACTATTCGGATACCTTAAGCTTTTGGTTAAGCAATTGATTTTCAAAAGGCTCCTCCAACCTTCTCTGAATACTCAGGTCTCATTCTCAAAATGAAACCCACAAAAGTCTTCCTTCCAGAAAACAAACTCCTCTTAGTGAGATTCTCTGAGGGTTCTGTGCATCATGGTGATCTCGTTTGAGGGTCTTTCCTTTGTTCCTTTCTATTCAAGGCCTTCCCAATGCAACATCCTGTTGGCCTGGAATAAATTATGCTTCTTCTCACCATCTGTCAGGTCACCTGGGGCCAGGTGACGGATGCACACCGTTTGGGTCAGGAGTGCACCGCTAAGGTAGTGGACCCTACAGCAGACTGCTCCTGATGGAGCTCTGGGTGGTCCAGGAAGCAGATCCTACTGAGCGCCAACACGGATCACACTGGGAGCTAGAGCGCAAGATTCCCCAGGGCGCTGAGTCTTCGAGCCAGCAGGTGTTCATCAGGGCCCCTAATGGTGGGGATGGACTTCGCTGCAACTGGCTCCAGGTCACGGCCCCCAGGGTCTCCCAGCTCACAGTAGGCTACTGGAGGATAGAGAGGAAGCAGCAGACCAGGAGAACAAGGGATATTTAGGAGATAATCATATAGACAAAAAACCCCAAGGGGAGAGGGTAGAGAACGCCTCCTTTTATAGCATCTGGTGTTCTCTAATGGGCACTAATTGGCTATGAGTCAGCCTCACCCTACCGAGATTCACCCGGTTCCACCGTCTAATTGGGGTGTCCCCAAGACCTATGTTGATTATTAGAGACCCCCAGATTAGTTGTCCTCTGAATTGAAAATATAATAGCAGAAATAAATTTGTGAAATTCACACAGGAATTCTTCAAAGGGGACAAGTCGGTGGTAAAGCTATAAACCATTTATTGATTATCCTTATAGAAAAATTGTATTAGCCAAGATGATTAGCTCAAAACTTACATCAATTTATTAATACAAAAATACAAAAGCGTGTACCTCTAATTCCAATACATGTTAAAAAGACCTAGTGTCTGGGGGGGACAGCGGTGGCCACCATTAGCAAATTCCACCTTTCAAAAACATCTCTCTCTCTCACACACACACACACACACACACACACACACCACGATCGATCAGATGTGATTGCTGGTATAGAAATCCTGAAGTACAAAAGAACACCGGTAATAGTATTAATAGACCTTACAGTCAATGTATAAAGTATTGAGGGTAATTTGTCTTCAGTGTAGATTTAAAAGTAATTCGTGACTGGTGCTATTGTGATGTGAGAGTTCCTTATACATCCCGTTTGGCTAACTTGTTGCAGAAACAACTTCCATGTTAGGAAATATGCATATGGAAAGTTCATAAATTAGTGACACTTTGTATCAACTTGAATGTAACAAAAATCTTGTGTTGGTTGAATATAACTGATTAGAATAGCAGAAAAATGAAGGGACATCATACATCTCACCGTATCCTGTAGTTGAAAAGCAATTACCACCGCCGGCATCTAGACGGGATCATCGTGATCCATTGGTTTTCGTCACAGCCGGGGATCCACAAGTGGTGGGTGCATTAGTCAACCATTCCAGGAGATCTTGGAACAAACTTCTTCAGAGCATGAAGAAGTTTGTTACAAAACGAAACATGTAAGCATCAGGTCTATATGGTAACCGCGAGGAGGACATCTGGACTGCCAACCGTCTATACAGCCTTACACGGCTCCTTTCTTCTCCCTCGTTCCTCTTAATCCCTTCGGCCTGATAATGAATATCAGAGACTGACTGTTGCAGCTATTACTGCGGAAGATATAAATGCAGCTTTATTGAGACCAAGATCTCCTGGAATGGTTGACTAATGCACCCACCACTTGTGGATCCCCTGCAGCGGCTGTGACGAAAACCAATGGATCACGATGATCCTGTCTAGATGCCGGCGGTGGTAATTGCTTTTCAACTACAGGTTACGGTGAGATGTATGATGTCCCTTCATTTTGCTGCTATTCTAATCAGTTATATTCAACCAACACAAGATTTTTGTTACATTCAAGTTGATACAAAGTGTCACTAATTTACGAACTTTCCATATGCATATTTCCTAACATGGAAGTTGTTTCTGCAACAAGTTAGCCAAACGGGATGTATAAGGAACTCTCACATCACAACAGCACCAGTCACGAATTACTTTTAAATCTACACTGAAGACAAATTACCCTCAATACTTTATACATTGACTGTAAGGTCTATTCAATACTATTACCGGTGTTCTTTTGTACTTCAGGATTTCTATACCAGCAATCACATCTGATCGATTGTGATCTGTGTGTGTGTGTGTGTGTGTGTGTGTGTGTGTGTGTATGTGAGAGTGAGGTTTTTGAAAGGTGGAATTTGCTAATGGTGGCCACCGCTGTCCCCCCCCCCCCCCAGACACTAGGTCTTTTTAACATGTATTGGAATTAGAGGTACACGCTTTTGTATTTTTGTATTAATAAATTGTTGTAAGTTTTGAGCTAATCATCTTGGCTAATATAATTTTTCTATAAGGATAATCAATAAATAGTTTATAGCTTTACCACCGACTTGTCCCCTTTGAAGAATTCCTGTGTGAATTTCACAAATTTATTTCTATTATATTTAGGAGATAAGCCAAAAGGTCAGGGCAACAAGCAGACAGGGATAGCCAAGAACAAGCCAAGAACTGTAAACCGAATCAGACGTAGAGCACACAGGAAGCCAAACACACAATATTGCTCAGGCAAGGCAGGCTTGGAGAGCACGGTGTTAGTGTATTCTGTAGAGGCTAGGGTGTCGCTACGCTGAGGGTAGATTACTTAACCATGGAGGTGTGAGTGCAGGCCCTAAGGCTGATACACAAACCAGAAGTAAGTAGACATACAGGGCATGAAAGTATTACTGCAGATTCATGACAACATCCCTATGCTCCTCTCCAGTCAATCAAGGGATTCAGTAGTTTGTTGGGTTTCCAATCCATCATTGACAATGGGGAAGCTGTTTCTACCACAACCATGGAGAGTGAGAATGACAGATGTCAGTGGGAGAAGTGTTCTACAGTTCAGGGAAAACATGGACATCTAAGCTCCCCATCACCACCCTGGAGCTCAGAGTAATAAAACTAGCTCAGTATCACTTGCCCCCCCCCTCTTCAGGGTCACACAATCCGGGTAAAATGATGATGCTATAGCCTATATCTGTCATCAAAGGGCTACCAAGATTTAGACAGCCCTAAAGAAAGTGTGATTATCTTTTGGGTGGAGAAACGCTGTTCATTTCCCAGTAGGGATGAGCCGAACACCCCCCGGTTCGGTTCGCACCAGAACCTGCGAACGGACCGAAAATTCGCACGAACGATAGAACCCCATGGACGTCTATGGGACTCGAATGTTTGAAATCAAAAGTGCTCATTTTAAAGGCTAATTTGCATGGTATTGTCCTAAAAAAAAAAAAGTGAAATATTCCTTTAAATCTCGTACCTGGGGGGTGTCTATAGTATGCCTGTAAAGTGGCGCGTGTTTCCCGTGCTTAGAACAGTCCCTGCACAAAATGTCATTTTTAAAGGAAAAAAAAGTCATTTAAAACTGCTTGCGGCTTTAATGTAATGTAGGGTCCTGGCAATATGGATGAAAATCAGTGAGAGAAACGGCATGGGTACCCCCCAGTCCATTACCAGGCCCTTTGGGTCTTGTATGGATATTAAGGGGAACCCTGCACCCAAATTAAAAAAAGGAAACGGCAGTATACAGGCGGTGCAAACAAGACAGGGACTGTAGGTTTGTTGTTAAGTAGAATCTGTTTGTAATTTTGAACTGGTACATTTTTAACGTGTTTAGCTCCAGCCAAAAAATCTATTCTAAGCTTTTTGGAAAACATAGGGAAGGGTTATCACCCCTGTGACATTTGTTTTGCTGTCTGTGCTCCTCTTCAGAAGATTTCACCTCACTTTTTGTCCCAAGGACAAATGTTTTTTGAAAATTTGGGGTTTTTTGTGAAACAAGGATTGGTGATAAAGCATCAATGGAAAAGAGGAAATGTTTTTCCCATATTAACTCTTACAGGAGAGAATTTCCCTTCCATGGGGTAAATTTCATCTCACTTCCTGTTGTCTCCTTCCGTTTGCAAGTAGGAGTAGTTTGCAAGTTGGATGTTTGAAAGTAGGGGCCTGCCCTATATACTCAGCAGAAATTTGGGCCTTAGGTGTGGCCACAACACTGTAAGCCCTCTCAGGGCCCTGCTGTGAAATATTAGATCAAGAATTGTAATTACATGCCCCTGTTGAACAGGGGCAGAAAAATTGGGCCTTTGGTGGTGCTGGTGCCACAACACTGTAAGTCCTCACTCACTCTTGGGCTGAGAAACGGGCCCTGCTGCAAAGTATTGCATCAAAAATTGTAATTACACGCCCCTGTTAAACAGGAGCTGAAAAATTGGGCCTTAGGCACTGGTGGCGGCGCCCAGAACCAAAAATGTTCTTACAAGCTATCAGCGTGATCATTGAGGAGGAAGAGGATAATTACTCAGGATAGTCACTCAGCATCAGCATAGGCAGTCTTTGAAGGGATCTGAGATTTCAAAAAAAAATTATTCGGTTACATCAGTATCAGGTGCTTGGTAGCTGGTGGTGATCCAAGACTGATTCATTTTTATGAAGGTCAGTCGATCGACCGAGTCGGTGGACAGACGCACCCTGGGATCGGTTACAAAGCCTCCAGCAGCACTGAATGTGCGTTCCGAAAGAATGCTGGATGCAGGACAGGCCAGTAGCTCAATTGCATACTGTGCAAGCTCTGGCCAGTGATCCATCCTCAAGACCCAGTAACCCAGAGGATTTTCGGTGGGAAAGGTGTCCAAGTCAGATCTTGCCCCTAGGTATTCCTGCACCATGTAAAACAGACGCTGGCGATGGTTGCTGGAACCGATCATACCTTGGGGCTGCGGACTAAAAAATTGTCTGAACGCATCGGACAGACGGCTACCTTCTCCACCGCTTCTTCTTTGACTGACCGAAGCCTCATCAACACGTTGTCCAGAAACAGGAGTTTGTAACCTCCCAGTCTCTGGGAACGCGTTGCACAGACCTTTCTGCAAGGCCCCCTGAAGATGTTTCATCCTCTGCTCCCTCTGCGACGGCAAGATAAGGTCCGCAACCTTACCCTTGTAACGTGGATCAAGGAGGGTTGCCAGCCAGTATTGATCCTTCTCCTTGATACCACGAATAAGAGGATCCTTACGCAGGCTTTGCAGGATCAGGGAGGCCATGCAGCGTAGGTTTGCTGAGGCATTCGGTCCGGAGTCCTCTGGGTCACTAAGAACGACATGGTCCGCAGCCACCTCCTCCCAGCCACGTACAAGTCCACGTGTTTCTTGGGACTGATCCCTTAAAGACTGTTGCTGATGCTGAATGCCAGGTTCCACCTCCATACTGACACAATCCTCCTCCTCCTCCTCCTGTGTAATCGGCGGGCACGCAGGAACACTGTCTGGATAAAGGGGCCTTGAGAGCTAAGGAAGTCCTCCTCTTCCTGCCTCTGTTCTGCCTCAAGTGCCCTGTCCATTATTCCACGCAGCGTGTGCTCCAACAGGTGGACAAGGGGGACAGTGTCACTGATGCATGCACTGTCACTGCTCACCATCCTCGTGGCCTCCTCAAATGGTGACAGGACAGTGCATGCATCCCTGATCATGGCCCACTGGCGTGGGGAAAAAAAACCAAGCTACCCTGTCCTGGTGCCATAGTTGCACAGGTACTCATTGATGGCCCTCTGCTGCGTGTGCAGCCGCTGCAGCATGGCCAACGTTGAGTTCCACCTGGTGGGCATGTCACAGATTAGGTGGTTCTTGGGCAGGTTAAACTCCTTTTGGAGGTCTGCCAGCCGAGCACTAGCATTATATGACCGGCGGAAATGCACACAGACTTTCCTGGCCTGCCTCGGGACATCCTGTAAGCCCGGGTACCTGCCTAAGAACCGCTGCACCACCAAGTTAAGGACGTGAGCCAAACAGGGCACATGGGTCATTTGTCCCTGTCGGAGGGCAGAGAGGAGGTTGGTGACATTGTCGCAAACCACCATTCCTGCCTTAAGTTGGCGTGGCATCAACCACCTCTGAACTTGCCCCTGCAGAGCTGATAGAACCTCTGCCCCAGTGTGGCTCCTGTCCCCCAAGCACATCAGCTCAAGCACCGCATGGCATCTTTTGGCCTGCATACTTGCGTAGCCCCTTGAACAGCTACGGAGCACCGCTGGTTCCGAGGACCAAGCACAGGAAGAGGCCATGGAGGAAGAAGAAGAGGAGGGGGTGGAGGAGAGAGGTGTGTCACAATCATTAGTAGTGGCATTTTGGAGGCGTGGTGGCAGAATAACCTCCAACACTACTGCACCTTGTCCTGCATCCTTCCCAGCTGCCAGCAGAGTCACCCAATGCGTGGTGAAATTTAGGTAATGTCCCTGTCCATGCCTGCTGGACCATGAGTCAGCGGTAATATGCACCTGACCGCCCTGTCCAGCGAGGCATTGACATTGCCTTCCACATGCCGGTAGAGAGCCGGAATCACCTTCCGTGAGAAAAAGTGGCATTTGGGTACCAGCCACTGAGGAACCGCACATTCCACAAACTCACAGAAGGGGGCAGAGTCTACCAACTGAAAAGGCAGCAGTTGAAGTGCTAGCAATTTTGCCAAGCTAGCATTCAACTGCTGGGCATGTGGATGGCTGGGAGTGAACTTCTTTGGGCGGTGCAGCAGCTGGGACAGGGAAATTTGCGTGGTACAATCTGACGTCGGTGTACCGAAAGCAGATTGCCCACAAGTACTTGGCTGTGACACACCTAATTCTACACCTTCATTCCTCTCAGTGCAGGTCTCAGAGAGGACTGAAGGTACTGTATAGTGGGGTTGGAGATCTCAGCTGATGAGGAGCAAAGAGAGGTCCTCTTTGTTCTTTGGTGTGGGTCTTTTAGATACGCTTGCCAACGAACTGCATGGCAGGTCAACATATGTCTGGTCAAGCATGTGGTGCCCAAGCGGGAGATGTTTTGGCCACGCGAGATACGCTTGAGACATATGTTGCAAATAGCAGCGGTGCGATCTGATGCACTCGTCTCAAAAAAGGCCCACACCAAAGAACTTTTGGAATAAAGCACAGAGACAGCAGCGCCCTGCACATGCGGAGCTTTGGGGTGTGATGCAGTCAGTGTGCTGCCCTTAGGCTGGCCCCTGGAGGGCATCCTGCCTCATTGGTGATGTGCCTCCTCCTCCTCCTCCTCCTCCTCCTCCTCCTCTATCCTATCATGCACCCACGTTGAGTCAGTGACCTCATCATCCCCTCCCTCCTCATCACTGGAGCAAACCTGGCAGTATGCTGCAGCAGGGGGAGCATGACTGCCAGATTGCTGTCCTTCTTGGGCACCCCCTCTGTCCATGCTCACGTTACTGCCTTCATCTAGCTCAGTATCATCATCAGAGCCTTCTAAACGCTGGGCATCCTCCTGGAGCATGTACCCAACACTGTGGTCAAACAGTTCGAGGGACTCCTCAGGAGGACATGGTGGGGCTAGGGAAGGAGTCACTGATGCCATGAGCCGAGGGAAGAGGCCGCGTTGGCAGCTGCTTTGCCAAAGTACCCTGAGCATGGGTGAGAGGATGAGGAGGATGAGGACGGCTTGGTCATCCACTCGACCAAGTCTTCCGCATGTTGCGGCTCAACACGGCCAGCTGCCGAAAAACAGGCCAAGCGTGTCCCACGGCCCTGTGCTGATGAGGATGCACCGTCTCCACGACCAGCACTGTTGCCTCTAGACACAGAGCCTGCTTGCCCTCTTTTATTGGCTTGTGACTGTCTGCCTCTCTTTGTTGGCCTTCCAGACATACTAATGGGCTGTAGCTGCACTAAGCTGGGATATATATACTGATACTGCAGCTAGCAAAATCAACTGCCTGCCTGTAGTATGAGAACACCACCAACCTTCTACAGGTAGCTTTAGCTGAACACTGTGCAGAGCTCACACTACACTAACTTGTAGTTTTAGGTGAACACTGTGCAGAGCTTGCAAAAAACTAACTTGTAGCTTATTTAGCTGCCTGCAGTAGTGATAGGATCAGGAAATCACCACCAACCTTCTACAGGTAGCTTTAGGTGAACACTGTGCAGAGCTCGCACTACACTAACTTGTAGTTTTAGCTGAAAACTGTGAGGAGGATTCACTACACTAACTTGTAGCTTTAGCTGAACACTGTGCAGAGGTCGCACTACACTAACTTGTAGTTTTAGCTGAACACTGTGAGGAGGACGCACTACACTAACTTGTAGCTTTAGCTGAACACTGTGCAGAGGTCACACTACACTAACTTGTAGTTTTAGCTGAACACTGTTCAGAGGACGCACTACACTAACTTGTAGCTTTAGCTGAACACTGTGCAGAGGTCGCACTACACTAACTTGTAGTTTTAGCTGAACACTGTGAGGAGGACGCACTACACTAACTTGTAGCTTTAGCTGAACACTGTGAGGAGGACGCACTACCCTAACTTGTAGCTTTAGCTGAACACTGTGCACTACACTAACTTGTAGTTTTAGCTGAACACTGTGAGGAGGACGCACTATACTAACTTGTAGCTTATTTAGCTGCCTGCGTAGTGATAGGATCAGGAAACCACCACCAACCTTCTACAGGTAGCTTTAGGTGAACACTGTGCAGAGCTCGCAAAAAAATAACTTGTAGCTTATTTAGCTGCCTGCGGTAGTGATAGGATCAGGAAAACACCACCAACCTTCTACAGGTAGCTTTAGGTGAACACTGTGCAGAGCTTGCAAAAAAAATAACTTGTAGCTTATTTAGCTGGCTGCGGTAGTGATAGGATCAGGAAAACACCACCAACCTTCTACAGGTAGCTTTAGCTGAACAATGTGCAGAGCTCGCACTACACTAACTTGTAGTTTTAGCTGAACACTGTGAGGAGGACGCACTACACTAACTTGTAGCTTTAGTTGAACACTGTGCAGAGGTCACACTACACTAACTTGTAGCGTTAGCTGAACACTGTGAGGAGGACGCACTACCCTAACTTGTAGCTTTAGCTGAACACTGTGCAGAGGTCACGCTAAACTAACTTGTAGCTTTAACTGAACACTGTGAGGAGGACGCACTACACTAACTGTAAATAGTCTAGCTGCCTGACTGTGGTACTAATAGGATCAAAAGAACACCAGCAATTTTCTTCAGGTAGCTGTAAATACTGTAACAAGACAAGCCTGCCTGTCAGTAGGAAGATAACAGGAACGGATCTAGCTAAACTGAATACAGTGTGTGTATATGTGTGTATATATATATATATATATATATATATATATATATATATATATATATACAACCAACACCTGGGATGCATATATATACACAATAAGTGCAGCTAACTCACTGACTGTCCTGCCTAATCTATCTAACTTAAATCAAATGACACTGTCTCTCTGTCTATCTCTTTCAACGTCGGAACACACACTACACAGGGCCACCGTGTAGGCGGCCTTATATAGTGTGGGGCGTGTACTAAATCCCCTGAGCCATAATTGGCCAAAGCCTATTTGGCTTTGGCCAATTACGGCTCTCTGTTCAGACGGCGCTGTGATTGGCCAAGCATGCGAGTCATAATGCATGCTTGGCCAATCATCAGCCAGCAATGCACTGCGATGCCGCAGTGAATTAGGGGCCGTGACGTGCCACACGAATTTGGCGCGAATGGCCCATATCGTTCGCAATTCGGTGAACGGGCGAACAGACGACGTTCGAGTCGAACATGGGTTCGACTCGAACACGAAGCTCATCCCTATTTCCCAGGAGTGGACAATTGTTGGAATACCTCAATTGTCACCCCCTAGACCAAGACAAATGAGCCCTTTGGAATGGCATTCTTCAATCTCCAATGCCAGAAATAGGGAACTCCAGATGTGGACATCCTTGCCTCCAGTTAGCACTGTTTGTAGCTAGCCCAATGATCCTTTAGCACTGGATATGCTGGTAATTCTCTGTACTCTTTTCCAGGTAAAATATATCACTTTCCTGTAGTGCGGAGTCTGCCTCGACTGCTCTGCAAAAAAAAAAAAAGGAAGAAACTGGTGATTATCATTGCACCACAGACATGCTCAACCCTTTAGAAAAAGATTCTTGGCCTCTTTCAAACTGGTCAGACCTTCTGTCTCAGGGTCCCCTGTTCTATGCTGCTTCTCAGTCACTGGCTTTAACAGCATGGATAAAAATTGGAAATAATAATGCGCCAACCCAAAACGTGAAAAAAGCGGCCAACACAACAATCAGACAAATTGTAGTAAAATAACAAGAATAAAGTGTGGCGCTAGTGAAATAGGAAAAAAATATTTGTTCGTTATTGAGCAAAGCCCACCTGAATTTCTATCTGGAAGGCAATAGTGCGCAATAAAGTATTTAGTGAAACAGGGCTGTTCCTGTATATCCTATTAGCTGACATTAATAAGATTATATATTAGTGTAATAATTAGTGAGAGTGTGAAAAAACAGAAGAAATGGAGTGTAGGCACTATGAGGTAACTCCAACTCCAAATAGTAAGAAAGAATAATTACATACGTGGGAAAATCTGTGGATCAATGCTGGTGTTGCCTATAACAGGAAACCCAATGGTGCAACAAGCATAAAATAGGTAGTGATGACCAAAACGTAAGTAATACAAGTAATAATAGTGTGACAACCACAGCTGAAGAAATATAGTACATACAGAAATGCACTGCTAATCCAACTAAAAGTCCAATACAGATGCGTAGACAGACATCTGGGAACTTAGTCAGAAGAACCAACAGCAACCAGGAATGGTGATATGGGACCCTTGAATCCGGAAATGACATCAACAAGGTAAGCTGACCAAACTCACATACAGATGGGGACAGGTAAAAATACCCTTACCAGCAGTGGTGGACTCACCAGCCAGCGGCTTAGGAGTCAGACAGGCTTACGGTAAAGTAGGAAATGAAGGATGCAGCACTTTTGTCCACAGCAACTGTAAAGGACGGAGAACCTTGGCACTCACTGACCAACCTTCTCAGATCTTACCGGCTCCTGACATCCATGGTGTAGACACAAACTGCTCATCAGAGATCAATTTCCATGTGGTGGGTATGGGCCCTCAAGAATAGGGATCAAAAAGAAAACTTCCCCATAGTGTAAATCAGCTTTTCAAAGCTTTAATAAAGGTTTGTACAATAAAACGTATTCTGGCTAATAACAACAGAAAATAAAAACCAGGTACAGAGTAAATATAAAATCAGCGCAGAATTCAGTTGTGGCAAGACAGGCATAACAAACCCGATGCGTTTCGTCCGCTAGGATTTCGACTTTATTCTTGTTATTTAACAGCATGGATGTTGAAACCCAGGTCTTGAAGGATGGGGGTATCTGACTCATTACTCAAAACCACAAAAGCCACTTCCAGAAAGAGCAACTATCATATCTGGTAATCCTCCTTTGCCTGACATGAACACTGGCACTTTGCAGAGATTACTCTGTGCCTCACATTCTTGCCTTCCTACAAACGGACTTTACCAGAAGTCAAGTACTCTTATGCTGTGTACACACGCGTGGACTTTCCGGCATCAAAGGTCCGACGGCCTTTCAACGGAATTTTGACGGACGGACTTGCCTACACACGATCACACCAAAGTCTGACGGTTTCATACGTGATGACGTATGACCGGACTAAAATAAGGAAGTTGATAGCCAGTAGCCAATAGCTGCCTTAGCGTTGGTTTTTGTCCATCGGACTAGCATACAGACGAGTGGATTTTTCGACCGCACTCAAGTCCGTTGGAAAGATTTGTCTGATTTTTGCCCGAAAAAGTCCGCTGCAGATCCGATGAAGCCCACACACAGTCGGATTGTCAGACGGATTCGTCCCGTCGGACCAGTCCGGTCGAAAAGTCCGCCCGTGTGTACACGGCATTAGGGGACAGGCCTTGACCATTTTTTCCAAAAACCTCCAGCCTTGCTTTTCCTTTATTTAACAGGAAAACATGGAATCAAGGTGTTTTCTCCAGGTGGATTTCCTTTACAGCACCCTGTGCTTCTTTGGGTTCTTTATTTGGTTCTCTTGGCTCTACAGAAACCACAAATTTTTAGAGCTTACACTCATGAGGACAAAACACTTCCAGCACTATTATGTACTCACTCCACCACATATGTGGGTGCTTCCTGGGTATTCTGACATCAAGCCTCTTGCCCAGCTCAATAAGGCTGTCTGTCACCCATTCTTTAGTTCATACCTTTTCCAAGTTCAATGTGGACATCAAAACAAGATTCTTGCAGCAGCAATCTGAGTTGGGTCTGTTGACCCCTGTTATTGTTGGGCCTACTGACACAGTTCTGTGTGCCTTGTTGTTTCCCAATCTTCTCATTTATTGCTTGGGGATATCCCATGGTCTAGCAACATCCAGTAGCTTGTGTTCCATACTGTATGATTTAAGAACAAAAGTATCCTGAATGTCTGTAAATTCCATAGCTTGGAGTATATATTATTTTTTAGCAGACAATGCAGAGTAACGAGAACAGAAGGTCTCATGGAATAGGGTGGGGTTATAGGGGTATGCCCAGGGGGCATGTCCAGCAAAGCTTTGGCAGTATCCGATGACCTGAAGGTAGCTGCCTATAACCCAGTGTCTGACTACCCATCCTGTACTTCTAAGAAATGAAATTTACAGGTAGGTCAAAATAATTTTTTTGCACTTTTGCACCAAAAGCCTTTGTAAATTCAGTTATTTCCTTGTAAAAGTAGCAGTGATAGAGGGCAGAGTTTCAGCAGGCCCACCTACTACAGGTTGCCTGCAGAAAACTTCAGGAGGGGCGGATACAAGACTAGTCACACCTGCACAAAGACGCAGCAGTGGCTGGGCTTTATTAAGGAAACCTTTTGCACAGAGGCAACGCTTCACATTGTATTGCTGCACAGATCTGGAATAAATGCACAAGACACACCAAGATTCAAGTAAGAATACATACAACTCTTATACTGAGACAATGGGGTTGATTTAGTGCAAGTTCACACCAGATGTAGTTCTGTGCGCTTTTTTTTTTTTTTTCTGCACTAAAAATGCATGCAGTGTTTTCCATGTAGTCCAATGACTCTAGCTCACACCAGTGCAGTCATTTACCGGTGCAGAAAAAAAAGTAGAGCGTGCTGCATTTTTTTTCTGCACAGAACTGTACTATAACATAGCAAATTGTATCAAAAACACACTGGAACTGTGTGTGGTGTGAACGGTAAACAAAAACTGATCCGGAACGTATGAGTGCATTTTTGTGGTGTGAACTGGCCCTTAAAATGCATGCACAGTGTTTTCCATGTATTCCAATGGCTCTAGTTCACACCAGTGCAGTCAGTTCCAGTCAGTTTCCGGTGCAGAAACTGACTGGAACTGACTGCATTGGTGTGAACTAGAGCCATTGGAATACATGGAAAACACTGTGCATGCATTTTTAGTGCAGAATAAAGCACACGGAACTGCATCTAGTGTGAACTGGCCCTTACTAAAACTTAAGCTTAATTGAACAAGCTGAAGTTAGAAGCTGATTGGCTAGCATGCACAGCTGCACCAGATTTTGCACACTCCAGTTTTAGTGAATCAACCCCAATATCTGCTTACACTGGTGTTCAACCCTAAGGGAAACAGGGCTACTATTGTTGATTTTCCTTGCAATGGTGCTAGCTTTTTAGGAATCTTGCTGCTCCAATGGATTCCATAGCTTTGGGTCACTGACTGCAAACAAATATGCAGATCAGATGTTATAAATTCACCAGCTGAATACTTATGGGTCAATGACTCAAAGTACTGAAGGTAGTTAGGGGCCGCCTATGTTGAATCTCTAGTGAGTATTTCCTTCTAGGTACAGGCTCTTCCCATTCCAACCAGCTCATCCCCTTTTTCCTGCAGTTTTCTTCATAATGTAAAGTAGATGAAAAAAAATCAACAAGGATTAGACTCCTGAACCCTGTGACTGTAAAGCCTGGTAGACACTATGGGTTTTTGTACATTCAACCCACCAATCTGAACGGTGAAAAAAAAATGAACAGCACCGGAGGAGCCGCTGTACCAACAAGCCGATGTTCATAAGGTGATCCCCACTGCTGTGCTATTGTGTTCTGACAAGGGGGCCATTGGCTGAGAACGCTGATCAGGTGCCAATAGGCAGACCAATTTCTGTCATGCGCCTTCGACAGAAGCCAGTCATCGTACACACGGGCTGAATGTCGGTCGGTTTCTATTGAACCTGCTGATGCCACCCAATATTCAGCCTGTGTGTGCAGCCCTAAAACAGACAGCTGGAGGGCAGTATATTTCTATTGCAGTCCTAATGACTTCAGAGGCTGGTGGGTTGTTCATATTTTAATTAAAGCTGGGCTAAGCTCTTAATCCTTAAGGGGTTTCTCCCAACCTAAATTCCAACCTGTACCCTTTTTTCGCTAGAATATACAGAATTTACAGGTATGCAATATTGCATGCAAATATATAGTCTTTATACAGCTACAAAACAAAAAACAATCTTTGAAGCTTGTGGAAGAAACCATTTTCTCTGACTTTGGAAAGTATGATAGTTCTGGAGATTTAAGGCTTAACCAGGTCAATTTTACTAAAGTCCTGAAAAGCAAAGATAATGGTTGCTTCCATAAGAGACCTCAGAGACATATAATCAGCTTGGTGACACATTTCGTATAGTGTTTATAGCAGCCTCTGTATACTGAAAGGTAAGTGACTCATAAGTCATTAGCCATAGAATCTGGTAGTGTCTGTAAGCTTTATTTGTAATACTGTGCTACCACATTTTCTGATAATTGAATGTCAAAGAGCCTTGACCTGATTATTTTACTGTACTTGACACAGTTTTTCAGATTAAGACTAAAATGAGGAGCCTTGAAGCTAAAGAAGGCTTTTAACTCAAAGATGAAGATATCTACATTTTGTAATAAAGAGTTTACAAACCATATACGTTACATTTATGGTTTAAAAAACTTTTTCAAGGTCTTAAACTGGACTTCTTTTGAAAGTTGGCTATCATCAAACCTAGCTATGTGTAGGTATCCAGGTTTAATTATCCATTTAATTGGTCCAAATGACCCTTTCAGGCAGTATTTGTGATTCCATGGCACACCTTTAACTAAAGCCTAACCCTGGCCAGTATTGCAAGATTATATTGCTGTATGGGAGACTTCACCTTATATCCTGTCCATGTTATAGTAGAACAGGTTTTGAGGGAAACATTTGTAACTGGGACCGGAAGACACAGTAACAATGACCCAACTGTTTCTATTATCTTTCCTTGTGAAAAAGTCTTTTTTTTTTTTTTTGCAGTTTTGCCTGCAGAAATGTTCTCATTACTTCTTGTCTGGATAGAAAGTGAAGGAAAATCTCATCAATACGGTCATAGACTGTAGTAAAAAAGCAAAAACAAAAAGGGGGGTTTGCTCAGAGTTGGGCTTTAAAGTGTTTGCCGTCAGTTGAAGGCATTCAGTGACAAAAATATACATTTAATAGAGTATAAAACATTTTTCAAGCATATAAATCATGAGCAGGCAGTCCCATCAGTAAATTCAATCCAGCGATGGATTTGACAAAAGAGGCTTTCAAGGCTCAGTGGTGGTGGTGAGGGTAACAACTCGGTCCTCTTTTGCCTATGGCTCTTTGGAAGACAAGTGTTCATTCAAGAGTTTATAAATCTTAAAAGTGTTCCTAATATGGGTATTTGTGGGCTGTTGTATAAAATATTTGTGCTATGGGAATCTTTCATTTAGTGTTAAAGGCTTTGTACACTTTACAATGTTTCTTCTGTTTTAACTAGGTATTAGTGTAGTTATATTTGCAGTGTTGTTTGTGCCTTGCCTTGTAATGATGGGCTCACATGTTTTTTGATCAGTTCCCCCTATGTCCATGTATTAAACCACCTATTTACTGAAGTGACTGGCAACTTATTATTCTCCTGCCTTTCCATTTCTTCTGTGTTGCAGCACAAATGTGGGAATGATAAAGTGATAAAAGACTGCCCCATGATCTCTCTGTTAATTGTACTGCCTGCTTGTGTCTGTGTCAGATTTAAGTGGGGTTTTTAACCACTTGCTGACTGGCTCACGCCGATATACCTCGGCAAAGTGGCACAGGTGTGCAAAACAATGTACCTGTACGTCGCTGTGACATCCGAGCGCCGCGGGAGTGTGCCCGTGGGTCCCATGGACTCGGTGTCTGCGGGTGGCCTGTGATCGTGGCATGGAGAGGCAGAACGGGGAGATGCCTATGTAAACAAAGCATTTACCTGTTCTGCCTAGCAACATGATAGGGATCTACTGCTCTCAGTGATCGGGAGCAGTGATCTCTGTCATGTTCTAGTGAGCCCATCCCCCCTACAGTTAGAACATGCTGAGGGAACACAGTTAACCCCTTGATCGCCCCTTAGTATTAAACCTCTTCCCTGCCAGTGACATTTACACAGTAATCAATGCATTTTTATAGGAATTTGATTTTGTGGGAATTTCAGAGACCTGGTTCAACAGCTCTCGTGATTGGCTGGCAACCATTCAAGGGTGTTCCCTTTATCGCAGGGATAGAGAGGGTAAAAAAGGAGGAGGGGTATGCCTATATAGCAAGAATAATGTACAGTGAATATGAGAGATGACATCAATAAGGGAGCTAGGGAGGAGGTGGAATCCTTATGGGTAGAGCTCCAAATGGAATGAAGCTAAGGAGAAAATTAATACTGGGAGTATGCTATAGGCCCCCTAACCTGAGGGAAGAGTGGGGGACGGACCTGTTATTATAACGGGGGATTTTAATTATGCAGACATAGGCTGGGCGGAGGGAACCACGCACTCGTCAGTTCCTAGATGTCTTGCAGGACAATTTCATGGGTCAGATGGTAGACGCACCAACTAGAAACAAGGCATTACTAGATCTACTGATTACCAACAATACAGACCTAATCACGGATGTGGAAATACGGGGCAATTTAGGAAACAGCGATTACAGATCAATTGGCTTCAGCATGAATCACACAAATAGGAAACGCAAGGGGAACACAAAGACACTGAATTTCAAAAGAGCCAACTTCCCTAAACTACGAACCTTGCTAGAAGATATAAATTAGGATAAAATCTTAGAAACAAAGAACACAGAGGAGAGATGGGTTTGTTTTAAGAGCATATTAAATAAGGCATTAGCCGGGGGGCATGGCCTGATGAGGCATGTGAGTAGACCTGCTGCACGGAGCTCCCGCTGATGATCCTGTCTAATATCCTCTCCTCACCACCGTTTTTGCCCGTTTTCGCCCCAGAGAGCTGCCTGATACCTCCTGGAGACATCCGGTGCTGTTGGCTAATTGTCCTGAGCTGATGATGACCCGGGGGAACCGAACGGAGACCGAGGCCTGGGAGTCCCAAGCTGACCAATATGGCGCCGGCCAGTCTCAGCCTCCTAAAGCACAGCGCGGCCTAGAGAAGAGATCCGAACAGGGGGGTAAGTCCAGCAAACTCCCTAAAACAAGGAGCAATCCAGAGACAAAAGCTGGCTGGGCGCTCTGATTCCCCCCTGCATGGCTCCCCCCAGCCCTTATACACCTCTGAGCTGGCTAACAGGGAAGATACAAGCATGCTAGATGACACAGTGCCATTAGACATGCAGCAGGATCTCATGTTTGATCCATCTAATTCTCCCACAGAGGACAATGTCCATCCATCTCTGAGTGAAATCCTGCATGCTGTGCACAAATGTACTACGTCTGTAGATGATTTGAAGGAGAAATTTGGAGGGCTGAAAGAAACAGTGTCCCTTATGCGCCAAGATCTACAAACGGTCAGGGAAAGAACCACAGCATTGGAGGGTCGGGTGAGCGACGTGGAGGACCAGTTGCCCCCCCTTCACAGAGATATCAAGATGGCCACTCAAAATGCCTTTCAAGCCCTTAGTAAAACTGACGAAATTGAGAACCGTCTGCGACGCAATAATGTGCGCATAGTGAGACTTCCTGAAAAAGTGGAAGGACGTGACCCCACAACCTTTATTGAAGAATGGCTACAGGAAGTTTTTGGTAAAGAAGCTTTCTCTCCCATTTACACAGTGGAAAGGGCACACAGGGTGCCCCCACGCCCTCTTCCTCCTGGGAACCCCCCACGATCAATGTTGGCCAGGCTCCTGAATTACAAGGACTGGGAGGTGATACTAAGACTGGCCAGAGAAAAGGGCAAATCAAACATAACGGCACCAAAATCTCATTTTACCCAGATTTCTCAGCCGAAGTACAACGTAGGCGATCGAAATTTGCAGATGTTAAAAGGCTACAAAGGCTACAATTATCCTATGCAATGATGTTCCCAGCCAAGCTAAGAGTGACGGCCAACGGACAGAACCACTTTTTGGAAAATGCGCAAGATGCTGCGACATGGCTGGATCAAAATGAGCAAGCTCTGCGTCGCCAGGGCCGTGATGACGGAGCCGGATAAACCAGATATGGCAGAAGAGATGCAGGGGATAGCAGGACGTCTATTCCCCTTTTATGTTTATCAGTCTGAAGAGGTACTATACTAGTTGCTTACACAGCGAGTGAAAACCGCAGAAACATTGTTCTTTCTTTCACACCAGTTATTTTCACTTGAAGCGCAGACCCTCACGGGTAGGGATGAGCCGAACACCCCCGGTTCGGTTCGCACCAGAACCTGCGAACGGACCGAAAATTCCCACGAACGTTAGAACCCCATTGACGTCTATGGGACTCAAACGTTCGAAATCAAAAGTGCTCATTTTAAAGGCTAATTTGCATTGTATTGTCCTAAAGAGGGTTTGGGGACCCGGGTCCTACCCCAGGGGACTTGTATCGATGCAAAAAAACGTTTAAAAACGGCCGTTTTTTCGGGAGCGGTGATTTTAATGATGCTTAAAGTAAAAAAAAAAAAAAAAAAGTGAAATATTCCTTTAAATATCGTACCTGGGGTGTGTCTATAGTATGCCTGTAAAGCGGCGCGTGTTTCCCGTGTTTAGAACAGTCCCTGCACAAAATGTCATTTTTAAAGCAAAAAATCTCGTTTAAAACTGCTTGCGGGTTTAATGTAATGTCGGGTCCTGGCAATATGGATGAAAATCAGTGAGACAAACGGCATGGGTACCCCCCAGACCATTACCAGGCCCTTGGGGTCTTGTATGGATATTAAGGGGAACCCCGCACCCAAATTAAAATAAGGAAAGGTGTGGGGCCACCAGGCCCTATATACTCTGAACAGCAGTATACAGGCGGTGCAAACAAGACAGGGACTGTAGGTTTGTTGTTAAGTAGAATCTGTTTGTAATTTTTAACGGGTACATTTTTAACGTGTTTAGCGCCAGCCAAAAAATCTTTTTTAAGCTTTTTGGAAAACATAGGGAAGGGTTATCACCCCTGTGACATTTGTTTTGCTGTCTTTCCTCCTCTTCAGAAGATTTCACCTCACTTTTTGTCCCAATGACAAATGTTTTTTGAAAATTTGGAGTTTTTTGTGGAACAAGGATTGGAAAGCATCAGTGGAAAGGAGAAATGTTTTTCCCATATTAACTCTTACAGGAGAGAATTTCCCTTCCTAGGGGTAGATTTCATCTCACTTCCTGTTGTCTCCTTCCGTTTGCAAGTAGGAGTCATTTGTAAGTTAGATGTTTGAAAGTAGGGGCCCGCCCTACATACTCAACAGAAATTTGGGCCTTAGGTGTTGTTGTGGCCACAACACTGTAAGCCCTCACAGGGCCCTGCTGTGAAATATTAGATCAAGAATTGTAATTACATGCCCCTGTTGAACAAGGGCAGAAAAATTGGGCCTTTGGTGGTGGTGGTGCCACAACACTGTAAAGTCCTCACTCGCTCTTGGTGGGTGCAGAAATGGGCCCTGCTGTGAAATATTAGATCAAGAATTGTAATTACATGCCCCCGTTGAACAGGGGCTGAAAAATTGGGCCTTAGGCACTGGTGCTGGTGCCACAACACTGCAACCCCTCACAGATACTCTAGTTGTAACGCAGAAATGAGCCCTGCTGCAAAGTATTGCATCAAAAATTTTAATTACAGGCCCCTGTTAAACAGGGGCTGAAAAATTGGGCCTTAGGCACTGGTGCTGGTGCCACAACACTGCAACCTCTCACAGATACTCTAGTTGGAATGCAGGCACGCAGGAACACTGTCTGGATAAAGGGGGCCTTGAGTTTTAGCTGAACACTGTGAGCAGGACGCACAGCACTAACTTGTAGTTTTAGCTGTACACTGTGAGCAGGACGCACCGCACTAACTTGTAGGTTTAGCTGAACACTGTGAGGTGGACGCACCACACTAACTTGTAGTTTTAGCTGAACACTGAGCAGGATGCACTGCACTAACTGTAAATAGTCTAGCTGCCTGACTGTCGTACTAATAGGATCAAAAGAACACCAGCAATTTTCTTCAGTTAGCTGTAAATACTGTAACAAGACAAGCCTGCCTGTCAGTAAGAAGATAACAGGAACGGATCTAGCTGAACACTGTGAGCAGGATGCACTGCACTAACTTGTAGCTTCAGATGAACACTGTGCAGAGGTCTCACTACGCTAACTTGTAGGTTTAGCTGAACACTGTGAGCAGGACGCACAGCACTAACTTGTAGTTTTAGCTGAACACTGTGAGCAGGACGCACCGCACTAACTTCTAGGTTTAGCTGAACACTGTGAGGTGGACGTACCCCACTAACTTGTAGTTTTAGCTGAACACTGTGAGGTGGATGCACCACACTAACTTGTAGGTTTAGCTGAACACTGTGAGCAGGACGCACCCCACTAACTTGTAGGTTTAGCTGAACACTGTGAGCAGGACGCACTGCACTAACTGTAAATAGTCTAGCTGCCTGACTGTGGTACTAATAGGATCAAAAGAACACCAGCAATTTTCTTCAGGTAGCTGTAAATACTGTAACAAGACAAGCCTGCCTGTCAGTAAGAAGATAACAGGAACGGATCTAGCTAAACTGAATACAGTGTGTATATATATATATATATATATATATATATATATATATATATATATATATATGCAACACCTGGGATGCATATATATACACAATACACTGTAAGTGCAGCTAACTGACTGTTCTGCCTAATCTATCTAACTCAAATCAAACGACACTGTCTGTCTCTCTCTCTATCTATGAACGCCGGAACACACACTACACAGGGCCGGCGTGCAGGCGGCCTTATATAGTGTGGGGCGTGTGCTAAATCCCCTGAGCCATAATTGGCCAAAGCCTCCTTGGCTTTGGCCAATTACGGCTCTCTGTTCAGACAGCGCTGTGATTGGCCAAGCATGCGGGTCATAGTGCATGCTTGGCCAATCATCAGCCAGCAATGCACTGCGATGCCGCAGTGAATTATGGGCCGTGACGCGCCACACGAATTTGGCACGAACGGCCCATATCGTTCGCAATTTGGCGAACGGGCGAACAGACGATGTTCGAGTCGAACATGGGTTCGACTCGAACACGAAGCTCATCCCTACTCACGGGTGATGATACCGTGCCAGGTGCTTAAAAGATGTATGAAGTCATGGGTTGCATGGCTACTGTTACAAAGCCCTGTTGGCGTTAATATTCAGAACAGACCACATACCCTACAGCTTCTGGACAGTTCTAGCTGTGTGCGCTATGGCATGGCTGGATCCAGAGCTCTCAATAAGGTTTCTTTCTACCTTTGTTTTGTTTTCTACTGTTTTGCCGCGCAGTTGCGCGAGAATATCCACCCTTTACGAACACCGAGCTTCCATTGTGCAAACCCTTTGCCGAAAAAGTGCTCTTTGATGCAACATAATCCAATGCACTTAGGCAACCATGTAGCCCGAACTGCTCTGATCTCCCTTCCAATGTATTTTTGAATGTTTGCAATGGTATCCACACCCATAGTTTCATGGAATGTGTGCGGAGTGAATGACCCTTTAAAAAGGACCATGATCTCCTCTGGTTTGCGCAAATTCCATCCAGCCATTATTGCCCTTCAGGAGACACATCTCCTGGGAGACAATGTGAGTTGTTTGCAGTATGCTTGGGTGGGCAAGTCATATCATTCCACTCACACCGCTTATTCCCGTGGGGTGAGTGTACTGATACAGGAACTGGACTTGCTAGTGGATAATGCTGGTAGATTTGTATTCATTTACTGTAAGTTGTATACCTTAACATTGCTGATAGCCTTTATATATATCCCACCCCCGTTTTCGCGGGAGGTGTTGCAGTTGTTGCTGACGTACCTGGCGGGCAAACCTGATGTCCCACTGCTGATCATGGGAGATTTTAACTGCTACCTAGATCCCAAAATTGGATAGACATCCCCCAGTCCCTTCTCCTAGGGGTGGCAGGGGTACAGCGCTCAGTCGCCTAATTGTGGAACTAGGTTGGACCGACCTATGGCGCATACGTAACCCTAAAGTAAAGCAGTTTTCATGCTTCTCTAAAACTCATGGTTCCCTGTCCCGTATAGACCTTAGTATAGGCACCCCAATTTGCTAGAATGCATATCTAAGATAGAGTATTTCCCACGTGGAGTATCTGACCACTCGCCGGTGGCTGTGTGGCTGATTTCCCAACCCCCAACCTGATTACCTAGGGCGCCATGGAAGCTCAATGCCTTCTGGCTGAAACTGTTTAATTCCCCAGAACGAATTTCCAGCCAGATAGAGCGATTCTTTAACTCTCACAAACATATATCAGACAAAATTCAAAACTGGGAAGCCTTTAAGGCCTACCTTAGGGGAGTGTTTATTGCTGAGATAGCCACAGTCAAAAGAAACTCCTCAGCACTATTGGAACAGGTTGGGGATCAGGTGCGTCAGCTGGAACTAATCTGTTACTGACCCCACAGATTCTGCGAGGGAGGCATGGATTTCGGCCCAGGATTCACTGGACCGCTTGAGATCCTCCGCCGCAGAACGCAAAAGGTTTTTTAGCAAGCAGGCATTTTGCGAAGAAGGGGAAAAAAACGGGACGTCTGTTGGCAAAAATAGCCAGGTCACAGCAACTGTCCCCGGCAGTTGGAGCGATTCGCACAGCCAGTGGGAAGGTGGTCAATGACCCGGATCAAGTTTTGTCAGAGCTAGCATCCTTCTACAAGGATCTTTATGGAGCGAGGGATGATTACACAGATAACGAGCTAGAGACTTATCTTTCAGGGATTGATCTGCCTTCTCTGCCTGAGGAGGCTAGACAATCACTGGAAGCTCCCCTGACATTGAAAGAGTTACAATATGCGGCATGCTCCTTTCCCACGTGCAAGGCTCCAGGAGAGGATGGTATCCCCATGGAAGTTTTTGCTCAATATGGCGAGTAGATAATGCCACACCTGTTGGAAGTGTTCAATGACTCTCTTAGGGAAGGTAGTTTACCAACCTCCATGACTAGAGCTAATATAATTTTATTACTGAAATCTGGGAAGGATCTGGTTGACCCGAGCTCATACAGGCTCATATCTCTACTTCAAAGTGATGTTAAAATCCTGGCTAAGGTCCTGGCGCTTAGGATCAACCGGATCATTGATTCTATAATACATCCGATCAGGCCGGTTTTATGCCGCAAAAATCCACAGCCACCAATCTCAGACGCCTATTCCTCAATATGCAGTTACAGTCGGATAATGAGGGGAACAGGGCTTTGTTATCCCTAGATGCCAACAAGGCTTTTGACAGTGTGGGCTGGAGATATCTCTGGGCGGTACTATCCAGGTTTGGGTTCGGAAATCGCTTCATAGCTTGGGTTAAACTGCTGTATGCCTCCCCGAAGGCGACCACTAGGATGTCAGGTAGGATGTCTCATGCGCTTGCTCTGAGCAGGGGCACAAGGCAGGGATGTCCCCTGTCTCCCCTGCTCTTTGCCATTGAGCCATTGGCTACTGCAGTAAGGGCCAGTCAGGGGATTACAAGATTTAAATATGGGGACCTCCACGAAAAGATTATGCTGTATGCTGACGACATGATGCTATTCCTGGGGGACACCACAACGTCTCTGGTGGAGGTGACAAAAATCATTGCCGGATTTGGCCACTTTTCTGGCCTGACAATTAACTGGTCTAAGTCGGCTCTGATGTTGTTGGACGAGGGGGGAGTGGTGAATTTGCCAGATTCCTGCTCGGTTCCAGTAACGTCATCATTCAAATATTTAGGCATACAAATTTCACCTAAACTAGTGGAATATTGTCATCTAAATATACATCCCTTGCTGTCCAGATTTAGGGACAAAATTAATACATGGAACAGGCTCAAACTCTCACTAGCGGGTAAGGCTAATTTAATAAAAATGATACTAGTGCCACAGCTACTCTATTTTTTACACAACTCTCCAGTGGTGATACACTTAAAGATTTTTAGGGTGGGTAACACTCTTTTCCGAAGACTACTGTGGAGTACGGGTACCCCTAGAATCAAGTTGGAACAATTACAAAACCCCAAGGACAGCGGAGGGTTGGCAGTACCCAACCCTTGGCTGTACTATATAGCAGCTCAGTTGCAGCATCTGGTTGGTTCCATGGCCCGGGATCCGACTGGCTCATCGGCGCAGTTAATGCTGATTGGGACAGGAGCGGAAACAATTCCGAAGGGGCCTTGAGGCCCAGTTGTTTCACAAGTCCAACAAACTGACACCCACTCTCACTTTGATACAGAAAATCTGGAACAAGGGAAGGCAGCTGCAAGAAGAGACAGGTTTTACGGAATATAGTCCAATATGGAGGAATCTCTCATACGCTGAGTTAGCAAAGTTGCAACAGGGTCCCAAATGGCGCTCATTTGGTGTTATTCTCTTATCCCATATATTTAGAGATGGCAGGCTGATGACATTCTCAGAGTTACAAGCCAAGTACAACTTGCCAAATACTATGTACTATTCCTATATCCAGCTCAAGCATGCGGTGGCCCCACAGGGAACAGCTACTCCCTGGACTCTGTCAACCACCCCTATCTTTCATTTGATACAGTCTAGCACAGAAACTAAAGGATTTATCTCATATTGTTATCAAATGTTACTGATGCAACTTTTAAAAACGTACCTAACTAGGGCACCATCCCTATGGGAGCAGGATATAGGTCCAATTACGGGAGATCAATGGGAAGAAGCTCTTCAATCTATTAATATATGCTCTCTCAATGTGGCCCAAAAGGTATCCCAACTATATATAGTACTTAGAGTGCACTACACCCCACTTAAACTTTATAATATGGGTAGAAGGCCAGATCCTTTATGTAGTAGATGTGAACGACATCAAGGAGATCTCATTCATCTACTTTGGAGATGTCCAAAACTCCATAGGTATTGGAGTGAGGTTCTGGGGACACTTAATCAAGTGTTCCAGACTAACATTCCCCTAGACCCAATTCACTGTATATTAGGAGTCCTAGAAGATATTGTTCCAGAAGAGATGACTAGAATAGCACTCACTAGGGCACTGTTCCAGGCACGCAAACTTATATTGCTTGGCTGGAAATCGGCTTCGCCGCCATCAGTGAATTCTTGGATAACGCATATGGGCAACACCTTGAATATGGAAAAATGCATTTACCAACATAGGGGCAGCTCTAATAGATTTGAGAGGATTTGGGCACCATGGTTGGACACCCCTGGACTGAGTCCTAAGGAACTGGTAATGTCCAGTTTGTTACAATGTCCTGGGGGAGGGCCATGAGGCTCTTTGAAAGATTATTGATCATAGAGTGGTGGAGCACTGGAATGTTATAGAACTTTCGGTAATAAATGATGATTGAAATGTTCCGTTCACATGAATGTATATTACTGCATGATGCTTGTATAATGGAAGCTATGTAAACTTGTTCAATAAACACCTTTTTGATTTAAAAACAAAATAAGGCATTAGCCAGTGCATCCTATTGGCAAATACATTTAAAGGAGCAAACAAAAGTCCTGGATGGCTTAACTCCAATGTAAAAATGCATATAAAAGCAAAGGAGAAGGCCTTCAAAAAATACAAGGCTGAGGGATCATCATCAGCATTCAGACTTTACAAAGAATGTAACAAGATATGTAAGGGTGCAATTAGGGCGGCTAAGATAGAACACGAAAGACACATAGCAGAGGAGAGCAAAAAAAAAATCCCAACAAATTCTTTAACCACTTGCCGACCGCCGCACACACACACATACATCAGCAGAATGGCACAGGCAGGCAAATGGGCGTGCAGATGCGTCCCTTTGAATTTGCCACCTTTTGGGTGCACATGCCGCGGTTCCTGCAAAATCGATGTTCGCCGAAGGCCCGCGATTGTAGCGAGGAGAGGCAGAACGGGGAGATGTAAACAAGGCATTTCCCTGTTCTGCCTAGCAACATGACAGGGATCCACTGCTCCCTCTCATCGGGAGCAGTGATCTCTGTCATATTGTAGTGAGCCCATCCCCCCACAGTTAGAATCACTCCCTAGGACACACTTAACCTCTTGATTGCCCCCTAGTATTTAACCCCTTCCCTGCCAGTGTCATTTATACAGTAATCAGTGGCTGTTTGTAGCTCTGATCACTGTATAAATGACAATGGTCCCAAAATAGTGTCAAAAGTGTCCGATGTGCCCGCCATAACATCGCAGCCCCGATTAAAAATCGCAGATCGCAGCCATTACTAGTAAAAAAAAATGTAATAATAAAAATGCCATAAATCTATCCCCTATTTTGTAGACACTATAACTTTTCTGCAAACCAATTTTTTTTTTAACAAAAATATGTAAAAGAATACATATTGGCCTAAACTGAGGAAGAAATTCGTTTTTTTATATATTTTTGGGGGGATATTTAAACAGTAAAAGAGGGAGGACAGACCATATTTGCCCCATAAAGAATGAGGAAGGACATCTGGTTACAAAGGATGGGGAGATGGCGAAGGTATTGAATTTATTATTTTCCTCAGTCTTCACAAGAGAATCGGGGGGGGGGGGGAGCTTCAGCAACCAAAACTGCAGTGTTTGTCCTCATGGCACATCACAGGAAGCACCATTATGGCTAACAGAGGACAAAATTAGAAATAGAGGTGGGAACCTTGACATTAAACACCAGGACCAGATGGCTTGCACCCGAGGGTACTTGGGGAACTCGGTCAAGTAATTGCCAGACCATTGTTCCTAATTTTTACTGACAGGCTACAGACTGGAATGGTACCAGCTGATTGGAGAAAAGCCAATGCAGCACCAATATTTTAAAAAGGGCCAAAATACATCCCTGGGAATTACAGACCAGTTAGCCTAACATCAGTAGTATGCAAGCTCTTGGAGGGGATGATAAGGGACTATATACAAGATTACGGTATCATTAGCAGTAATCAGCATGGATTCATGAAGAATCGTTCTTGCCAAACCAATCTATTAACCTTCTTTGAGGAGGTGAGCAGCCATCTATATAAAGGAAGGCCCGTAGATGTGGTGTATCTGGATTTTGCAAAAGCATTTGACACAGTTCCCCATAAACGTTTATTGTACAAAATAAGGTCCGTTGGCATGGACCCAGAGGGTGGGTACATGGATTGAAAACTAGCTACAAGGGGAGATCAGAGGGTGGTGATAAATGGGGAATGGTAAGGGGTGGGCAACTAAAGTTACTGGGGTGGGCAACTACATGGCAAATGAGGTTTAATGTAGAAAAATGTAAGATACAGCATTTGGATGGCAAAAATATGAATGCAATCTACTTGCTAGGGGATGAACCTCTGGGGGAATCTAGGATGCAAAAGGACCTGGGGGTCCTAGTAGATGATAGGCTCAGCAATGGCATGCAATGCCAAGCTGCTGCTAACAAAGCAAACAGAATATTGGCATGCATTAAAAAGGGGATTAACTCCAGGGATAAAGCGATAATTCTCCCACTCTATATAGGCATACCCCTCCCCCTTTTTTACCCTCTCTATCCCTGCGATAAAGAGTATACCATTGAATGGTTGCCAGCCAATCGTGAGAGCTGTTGAACACCGGGTCTCTGAAATTCCCACAAAATCCAAATCCTCCTCGTACAACAGTATCTCTAGTTCATCATGTCTGCCAGGCTCCTGGCATTGGTGAACATGCCACGTAGTTAAGACCGGTCGCATACTATCCTCTTATTGGGTGTTCCGAGATTGCAACCAGGACTTGCTACTATACTTACCTTGGGTTTATGTCCTTTAGTCAATCTACCACTAATGCCCCAATATATGACAGCCCCCCTCACACCTGTATATATGCCAGCCCCCCCCCCACACCTGTATATATGTCAGTTCCCCCCACACCTGCATATATGTCAGCCCCCCCACACCTGTATATATGTCAGCCCCCCCACACCTGTATATTTGTCAGCCCCCCCACGCCTGTATATATGTCAGCCCCCCACACCTGTATATATGTCAGCCCCACACATACACAAATCTGTAAACACACAACCCTCTGGCCCCTCCCTGTACACATACAGCCCCCTCCCTTTTATTCACAGCCCCTACTTGTAAAGGAAATCCTGCTACCTAGTCCCAGCTCCTTTTCACAAAGCTGACATGTTGCTGACACAGAGGAGTACAGTACAGGCAGCTCACACAAGGGGTGCACATGCACATAGTAACCAGAGGTGGCAGTAAAGCGCTTGATGTCTGAGATCAATGCAGAGAGAGAGGAGCAGAAGCTGCAAGATCATTTCTATAGTGCACAACATGGCTCCCCTATACCTGTCCTGCCTTCTTCTGGCCCGGGTGGGCCCCTCGGGCTGCTTTTAGTTGCATCGGCTGTACCTCCCCTAATGGCGGCCCTGTGTGAGGTATCGCCACGATCGTTAGAGCAAGAGCAATAATTCTAGCACTAGACCTCCCTTGTAAATCAAAATTGGTTACCTGTAGAAATTTTTAAACAACGCCTATGGATATTTTTAAGGGTCAGAGTTTGTCGCCATTCCACGAGCGTGCGTAATTTTGAAGCATGACATGTTTGGTATCAATTTACTCGGCGTAACGTTATCTTTCACAATATAAAAAATAATTGGGCTAACTTTACTTTTTAATTCAAAAGTGTTTTTTTCCAAAAAAATGTGCTTGTAAGACCACTGCGCAAATACGGTGTATTGCAACAACCGCCATTTTATTATCTAGGGTGTCTGAAAAAATACATATAATGTATATGTTTGGGGGTTCTAAGTTCTTTTCTAGCAAAAAAAATGATTTTAACTTGTAAACACCAAGTTTGGAAAATAGGCCTGGTCCTTAAGTGGTTAAAATATATAATCTGTCCACCTGCAAAAGTAGTGTAAAAAATGTAAAATTGGGGCACATACCTGTTCATAGCATTGTAGAGACTGTAAGTGTAGGTTGGCACCAGGTAATGCCATAAATATCTGAAGAATTCTTGGCAGTGCCTGCACAGATCCTGGCGGATGTTGCATTTTGTATTTCTACAAAGATTACCTGCAATCCAAGCAAAATTAAGTCATTATCATTACAGAAAACCCTAAAGCCTAAAACAATAATGCCACTCCATAAAGGCTACAGTTGCAAACTCTGAGAAGATCACAGCACTAGAGTCACGTAGAGATACAATTTCAGTTACATTAAAAGTTTTGTAGACACCTGACCATAACTCCAACAGTATATTAGTTTATTGGATATGGGTAAAATTCTGGATATTAAAGTGGTTGTAAAGTCTCTGCTTAAAAATCATCATAAATCTTCTCTTGTAGGTCAATATAAACTGGAAAAGGCAAAGAGTGCAAAAGGCAAATTCATCAAAAAAAATCATCAAAAGTGCAAGCTAAAGGTGTGGACAATGGAAGTCTAGTTTGAGAATTGCACTACATGTGTTTCTGGCCATTATAATCCATAGCCCAACTGTTCTGGTAGGAGACGCTTGGTAACTACTACTATTCGGTGGTGAAGTTCATTTTCCTTTTCTTGCACAAATGTTATTCCCTGGGGGATCACACACTGTGGATGTTCTGTGACTGGACTTTTGGTTCACCAATGAACTATATACATTCATTTAAGTCAGTGGTTCTCAACCCCTCTAGTGCCGTGACCCCTTGATAAAATTTCCCAAGTGGTGGGGACCCCTAACAGTAAAATAATTTTCGTAGCGTGTGTTTTCAGCACCCAAGGTAAGACAAGTCATTGCGCCCCTAACCTACGGACATTTAGCTCTCCCTGAGTCCCTTCCACTCGTACAGTATTAAACCCCTTATGGTACATTTTACAATGTACCACTCTTTCTCTTTATTCTCCTTTCTTTCCCTTTTATCCCTCTCTGTCCTAATTTCTTGTTTTTTTCCCCCATCCTTTTCTAGCCGTCTTTTTTGTTCTTTCTCTTATTCTTTCTCTCCCTTTTCCTTTGTTCTTCCTCCTCCTTTTCCTAACCCTTCCATATATTCTCTATTTTTATTTCTTCTCTTACTCCTTGGTGGGGGGGGGGGGGGATGAGATGAGTGGCAGTACTGGCAGTGAGTTGGGAATCAGTGGCAGTGCTGGTGGAGAGTTGGGATGAGTGGCAGTGCTGGGGGGAGTTCTGATCAGCCAATATAGGTGCTCTTGATTAACCACTTGCCGCCTGCCATATAGCAAAATGACGGCGGCAAAGTGGTTTCAATATCCTGACCTGACGTCATATGACGTCCAGCAGGATAACAGCCGCCGCAGGCCAGTGGGGCGCACATCGCGGTGGCGTGGTGTGTCAGTCTGATGTCTGATCTAGGTAAAGAGTCTCTGACAGAGACTCTTTACCACGTGATCAACCATGTCCAATCACGGCTGATCACAGTGTAAACAGGAAGAGCCGCTGATCGTCTTTTCCTCACTTGTGTCTGTCAGACGTGAGAGGAGAGCCGATCGGCTGCTCCTCTCACGGGGGGCGGGTCTGTGCTGATTGATTATCAGTGCAGCCCCCCCTGGATGCCCACACTGGACCACCAGGGACGCCACTAGGACCACCAGGGATGCCACCCTAGACCACCAGGGATGCCAATCAGTGCCCACAATGGATGCCAATCAGTGCCCACAATGGGCATCACTGATTGGCAGGCATTATTGTTTGGCACTGATTGGCATCCATCCGTGCCATCAATTACTGTACATCAGTGCGGCCTATCAGTGCCCATCCGTGCCTCCTATCAGTGCCCATCCGTGCCTCCTATCAGTGCCCATCCGTGCCGCCTTTCAGTGCCCATCTGTGCCGCCTTTCAGTGCCACCTATGTGTACCCATCAGTGCTGCATATCAGTGCTGCCTATCAGTGCCCCATCAGTGCCGCATATTAGTGCCCATCATCAGTGCCACCTCATTAGTGCCTCCTCATCGGTGCCCATCAGTGCTGCCTTATCAGTGCCCGTCAGTGAAGGAGAAAACTTACTTATGTACAAAGTTTTGTAACAGAAACAAAACATTTTCTGTCTTTTTTTTTTTTTCTTTAGCAGAAACTAAAAATCCCACAGGTGATCAAATACCACCAAAAGAAAGCTCTATTTGTGGGAACAAAATGAAAAAATTTAGTTTGGGTACAGTGTAGCATGACCGCGCAATTGTCATTCAAAGTGCGACAGCGCTGAAAGCTGAAAATTGGTCTGGGCAGGAAGGTGTACAAGTGCCCTGTATTGAAGTGGTTAAGGTTATCTGCTGATCTGAGAACTGTAGTGGGGACTTTTAATGGCAACTATAATCACAGGTAGTGTTACTCACTGTGTCTCTGTGGTGTCTCGCAGCAGTGACACCTATGCCGAAATCAGGAGATAGGGTCTCCTCCAGCCCCTCCCACTTCACATTCCTCACCAGTCAGCTGACCTCTAGTCTCCACCCCCCCAGCCATGACCACTGGCAAATCGTCATTCGACCCCCAAGAGGGTCTTGACCCCAAGGTTGAGAACCACTGATTTAAGTGACTGATGTATGAATAACATGAATTTTTGACAAATAAGCCTACATCTGCACCTTTAGCTTGCACGTTTGATGATTTTATTATTTTTTTTTATAAATTAGCTGTTTGCACTCTATATTTTTTGATGTTTTATATTGATTGAACTTTAGATTTGATATCACTGAGGATTTTTGCACTTTACAACCTGATGAATTGGTTGTTTGCACTTTATGTTATTTGATGTTTTGTATTGATTGCACTTTACAACTATTGTTGAGGATTATATGCACTTTTGATTTGTAGAGCTGCTTTCTTTCTTTCTTTCTTTGTTTATATACAGTATATTACAAATTGGTTACAATTTTATAGCAAGCTGTTTCATTTTTTTTTATGGCCTAGCGCGGATTTTTATATACATATTGTAAAATATTGCATGGACTAAATAACAATGCAAGATCACTATGCACCTTAGCCTCCTATAAAGAGACAGGAGCTTTTTTTTTTTTTTTTTTTTTTTTTTTTTTTTAGTTAACTACTTTTTAATCATCTGGTAAAACTTTCCACAAGTTAGAGTGGGTCTGTGATGATTTATTGTAAAAAAATAAAAAATGAGGATTTGTGAGGTCAGGTACTGATGCTGAATGAGAAGCTCAAAATCAATGTTCCAATTATTTCCAAAAGGAATTCAGTAAGGGTGAGGTTAGGGCTCTGTGCAGGACACTCAAGTTCCCCCTCACCAAACTCATGTATTTTTGGACCTGGCTCTTTACTTGGGCTGAAATATGCTGAATGTGAAAATTATGCTGAAATAGAAATAAACAACGAAATTATGCAAAAATAAAAAAGGACCTTGCGCAAACTGTTGTCACATGGTTAGAAGCACACAGTTGTCTAAATGGTCTTTGTATTATATACTCCATTGTAGCCTTCACTAGAAACACCCAATCTCAATCATTTGGAGGGGTGTCCACATAATGTTTGTCCTCGATATGCTCCTAATTCTACATCTCTTACTTCTGCAACTGCATACGTCTGCCCCCTCATTCTCTGTTCCTCTTTAGCAGGATTCCCCAAAAATCTGAACAAGGGGTCAGTTTACTGTCTGCCAGACTTTAGGGTGGGAGTAGAACCCCCGGTGTCAGTATGAGTAAGCAATGCCTCCGGTTTGGTGGTCAGTGGCAGGAGGAGGAATGGTGTTCCATTATTTATATGAGTGGGAACAGTTATGCCCCATTGTTGGTGTCAGTGGAAGGAATGGTGCCCCATCATTAGTGTCAGGGGATGGAGAAAACTTACAACAAAGCTACACCAATGAGCCATACCTTTATGGCTACCTACCTGATATAGCGTAGGTCCCAATTTTGCTGCAAAAACAACCCTGATCCATTGTGGCACGGAGACTTCCTAAGAAATGCTGCAGTATCTGTCACCAAGCCATCAATCACAGATCCTTTAAATCCTGTAAGTTGCGAGGTAGGGCCTTCATGGATTGGACTTGTTATTTCAGCACATCCCACAGATGCGCAATTAGATTAAGATCAGGAGACTTTGAAGTCAACACTTCAGACTTGTGTTCCTTAAACTATTCTTGAACCATTTTTGCAGTGTGGCAGGGCACATTATCCTGCTGAAAGATGCCACTGCCATCAGGGAATCCGTTTCCATTAAGAGGTGTATTTGGTCAGCAGCATTGTTTAGGTAGGTGGTACAAGATGTCAAGCAACATCTACATGAATGGCAGGACCCAAGGTTTCCAGCAGAGCATTGCCCAAAGCATCACACTGCCTCTGCCGGCTTGCTTTTTTCCTATACTGCAACTTTTCCACATAAGCCACATGCATCTGGCCATACAGCTAATGTAAAAGAAAATGTGATTCATCGGAGACTAGGCCACCTTCTTCCATTGCTCAGTGGTCTAGTTCTTATGCTCACATGCGCATTGTAGGTGCTTTTGGCTGTTGACACAGGTCAGCATGGGCACCCTAACGGGTCTGCGGCTATGCAGCCCTATACCCAACGAACTGGGGTGCCCATTTTTTTTTCAGCTTTTAACATATCAACTTCAGGGACAACATGTTTCCGTGTTGCCTGATCTATTAAGAGGTGATATGACTGCATTATACATATCTATCAATGATGACTATAATTTCAGGCAGGGCTTTTTTTCAGCAGGAACGCAGTTCCGGCACCTAACACAGTTCCGGCACCTAACACTGAATGTATGTACTGGCAAATGTTGCTGGGGTGTGCTGGAGGTTCTATCGATGATGGTCACTGGGGAATCTATTGCCATGAAGGGGGATCTATTGTTGGTGGGGGGCAGTTGTTGCTGGGAGAATTCTACTGTTCAGGGAGGGGTCTGGTGTTGCTGGCTGCTGGAGGGTCTATTGATGCTGGAGGTGGTCTATTGTTACTGGCAGGGGTCTATTGTCATTGGTGGGATCTATTGTTGCTAGGGTGGATCTATTTTTGCTGGCACAATACATACCACACAGATGGCAAAAACAAAATATAACCCTCCCTTACTCTATCCAAAAGGTAAAAAAAAGTTTTACCTTTTTTAGTTCTACTTTTTTAAAGCCCTTAGGAAGTATTTTGTACAATATTTAGAGAGCCTTCTTGGTGCTGAAATCAGAAAAGGTGCTAAAATCTGAAAAAGTATTTTTTTTTTGTATTCTTCCAATTATATCATAGTATTTATAGTGAAATAAAAAAGTAACAGCACACTTTGACCTCACGCTGTTTACTATAATAAATTATAGTTAAAAATTACTAGATTACGAAAAATAAACTTTATTTAGTGCTCAGTATTTTTGCTCTGCCATGCTGTCTTCCAACGGAGATATTCTGGCAACGCTTTACACTTTCCGTTCAAATAAAATAGATATCGGGAAACTTCTCCGTGTAAACAGGGCTGAGATATTTGTTGAACAGAATCTTCTCTGCTTGTTAATCAAAAGCTCACAGCCTAATTCCCTATTCTTCCCGCATGTAGGGTGGCTTCTTGGAGTTGCTGGGAACATTCACTTGGAATGGGATTTGAGGTCTTGCAGCTGCTTAGATAACATAATTCAGTTCCCGTGGGAGACTGAAAGCTGGAGACTGTTTTCTTCTTTCAAGGGTTCCCAGAGGCTGATATGGGATACAGGCCACAGCAATGGATGTTTAACCCCACTTTATTATACTGTTCATAAAACTTATATATATATATTTTTTAAATGATTCATTACTTTGAGTCGTATCTACTGCAGACGGGCTCTGGCATTTTCACAAGTTTTTCTCTTTTATCGTAAATTAAATAAAATATTAAAAGATTAGAAACTTCAAAAAAACAGAACTTCTGGGGCTACTCTTCATGTAGCTTATTAGCATTAGTTGCCGCAAAACCATATTGAGCTTTATCAAAGTAGAAGAACTTCTACTGCTGTAGTCCAAAAAAAATATCTTTTACAAACCTGGGTTTTAAAAGAGAAGTGCGAGTTTTGCAGGAAACAAACATCCATACTCAGGTGGATGCAGCATCAATCCAATGCTGGATCTGTCCCCCGCTGACTCAACACCAAGAACCGAGCAATCAAAGATCGCTGATCTCTCAGTTCTTGGTCTTCAGTTCTGGGTTTTAATAAAGTTGGAATCCCTCCTGAGTCTGGAGCGGCTGAGTGACCGGTCGTAATTCTCATTTAAGTTGGAAATATTATATAGAAATACAAAAGTAGTGTTTATCCCAGTAAAATTCCTATGTCCAATCATCCAGAGATATAGATAGATAGGGAGTCTACATATAAGACCCCTTTCACACTGGAGCAGTGCGGGCGTTGGGCGCCGCTAGTTTTAGCGGTGCTTTACCACTGTTATAGCGGCGCTTTTCGCCCGCTTGCGGGGCACTTATAACCCCCCGCTAGTGGCCTAAGAAAGGGTTAATAGCGCCCGTGTTGCGACGCTACCAAAATGCATTTTGCAGGCGCTTCAACAATGCTGCCCATTCATTTCAATGGGCAGGGCATTTTGATACAGTGTATAAACCGCTCCCACACCACCCCAAAGATGCTACTTGCAGGACTTTCTTTTCCATCTTGCAAGCGCACCGCCCCAGTGTGAAAGCCCAAGTGAAAGCACTTGGGCTTTCACACTGGGGTAGCTTAAGAGGTGCTTTTCAGGTGCTATTTTTAGCGCTAAAGCTCCTGAAAAGCACCCCAGTGTGAAAGAGGTCTTAAACATTTCTTGGATGAATGTCACTAGATGGTACTAACACTCATAACGATTACATGCGTTTGACATTTGTTCAAATTCAAATAAACTCCTTCAAGTACTCATGTACAAATCTAACATTCCCGGAGAAATGTATCTATTGTGTGGGGCCCTGGCGGAAAACCGACGGCCCTTTGGTACTGTGAGTACCTTGAGCCCCAGCAGCCAGTAGTAGGAGCACTGATTTGTAAAGTGGCTAAATGGCAGTGATCTCTAGCAGTATTTTGTGACATGTCCTCTGTCTTACATGGTCCCCTGCAGCATATTTCTAGCCTTCAACCTAGGGTTGCCACCTGTCCGGGATTTGAATCATGTGTCCAGGTTTCAGTACACCTTAAACCCAGACACATTATTCAGACAGGAATGTGGCTCAGAACAGGGCTTTGACAAGAGGGAGAGGGGGCACTATGTGCATTACTATTTTCTTTGGAGTGACCAAAGGTGTCCCAGGTCTGTTACAATCCCATAGTGTATACTAAAACAAAAAAAATGTACTGTACGCCACTAAAGTGTTTGGGTTTTCCTTGAAGAAAAAAGTTGCAACCCTACTTCAACCACTCCCATAGCATGTCGTGTCACCAGTTTCTGATCATCTCTACTAGTATTTTGACAGTGTCCGACAGTGTCCTGTAGCACTACATATACAGAATATGTGACCCCCCCCCCCTCCCCAAAGAAATGCCAGAGTTTGCAGTTGAGGGCCCCAATTTCAAGTAGGTTGAGAACCACTATTGTAGAGTGTACATGTTAGCCGTATGGAATCACATGGGGTAGGAAGGTGGAGGAGCTTAGCTAAACAATGGTTTGGGATGCCAACCTACATTCGTTTATCTGTATCTCCACTGGTGCAATAGAAATCATTGGTGGCTCCTGACATGGAAGGCATAAAAACAAGCAGACATGAGGAGCAGATATCTTACTTGAGGTTCTCAGCCCTGGTCTGAAATTACAGTGCAGACTGCTGAACGTAAACAGTGCATTGTTTACAGTACCCTGGGCTGTTATTTCAGCTGTTTAACAACTTTGGAAGCTCTGGAAGATTTTACCGCCTTCATGACCAGGCCTTTTTTTGCTATTCAGCACTGCGCTACTTTAGCTGGCAATTGCACAGTCACGCAACGCTGTACCCAAACAAAATGTATATCATTCCCCACAAAGCTTTCTTTTGGTGGTATTTCTTCACCACTGGGTTTTTTATTTTTTTTTGCGATATAAATCAATTTATAAAAGAAAAACAAAAAAAAACAATATTTTTTACTTTCTGTTTTATGTTTATTGACTATGTTTTATATGTTTTATAGCAGAAAGCAAAAAATCTAATTTCTACATAAATATTGTCCAAAATGTATTCTGCTACATGGCTTTGATAAAAAAAAAGACTCCCAATAAGTGTATATTGGTTTGCGTGAAGGTTATACTGCCTACAAACTATGGTATATACAGTATACTGGAATTTTTATTTATTTGTTTTTTAATATTACTAATGGCGCTGATCAGCGACTTATAATGGGACTTTAATAGTGCGGCGGGCAATCTGACATTACATAATGCTGGGGGGAACTGACTAACTGCCACTGCCATCACCAGTGACATTAATACAGTGGACATTAAGTTGTTTTGCCTACAGCGCCCACTCGCCCACAGTATATTGTGGACGGAAGGCAAGTGGTTAAACACCTAAGGGTCCATGCACACTGGGCTTAAAAACATTGTTTCTACAGGTGTTTTGCATTTTTTTTTCTCCTGCCTGTAGAAGCAGCTCAATGTTATGGATGTATAGTGGCATAGTTTAAGCTCAGTGTTAAGATACAGATAAAAAACCCTTCTGGATTGCATAATTGAGCGGAGCTTTCAGGCAGAATAAAATGCTTAAACACTCATAAATAGGGATGGGCCGAACACCCCCCTGTTCGGTTCGCAACTGAACTCCCGAACAGGGGAAATATTCTAACCCGAACGGTGAACCCATTAAAGTCTATGGGAGTCGAACAGGAAAAATCAAAAGTGCCCATTTTGAAGGCTTGTATGCAAGTTATTGGCCATAAAAGGGGTATAGGGGTCTGGGTACTGCCCTGGGGACATGTATCAATAAAAACTTTTTTTTTTTAAATGATCATTTTTAAGGAGCAGTGATTTTAATTATGCTTAAAGTGCAACAATAAAAATGAAAATTCCCTTAAATAATGTGCCTGTAAAGTGACACATCTGTAGCATGCAAAAAACATGCTACAGAAAAAATGACATTTCTAAAGAAAAAAAAAAATGAGTCAAATCCCATTTAAAATGACTCACATTTGCCGGCACCCAGCTATTGAAAAAATAAAGAAAAAAACCTCACGGGGCCCCCCCAGTCCATACCAGGCCCTTCGGGGCTGGTAAGGATTTTAAGGGGAACCCCACGCCAAATTAAAAAAAAACGGCATGCCCCCCCCTCCAAAAAAAATCCATACAAGACCCTTATCCAAGCATGCAGCCTGGCAGGACAGGAAATGGGAGAGGATGAGTGTGCACTAAACCATACCAGGCCACATGCCCTCAGCAATGGGAGGATGGGTGCTTTGGAGCTGGGGGGCTCTGCCCCCTCCACCCCAAAGCACCTTGTCCCCATGTTGATGGGGACACGGGCCTTTCCCCGACAACCCTGGCCTGTGGTTGTTGGGATCTGCGGGTGAGGGGCTTATCGGAATCTGGCCCTCATCCTGCCCCCCCCCATGTAAATGGGTTTTGGGTACATCATAACCCACAAAATGTCAAAAAGTCATAATCACGAGAAACTGTTTTTGACAAGTCCTTTTTTTTATTTAATAAAGAATAAAAACAGTGTCCCTCAATGTTAATCCATCATCAGCCCGTCGACCCGAATATAAAGTAAAAAAATTTAAACGATTCAACCCCTTGGAGGTCTTCTGCCGTATGCCCGCTCTGCGCTTTGACAGTTCTTATATAGGCAAGGAGCGGGGCCACCCGTTGGCACCACCATCTTCGCCCAACCCTACTCATAAACGCTCCTAACGCTTTTCATTAGAGCGTTTTGGAGCGTTTGCATTTTCAAGTGTACATTGAAAAATGAGCAGAGGGCATTTTTTTGGAAAAAAGCACTTGTAAAAGCAAATGCCCATAAAAATTCCTAAACTCTTGTGTAATATGACCTACTATGAGCATTTTGTGCTAGAAGTTCTGGTATTTTTTCTGCGCCTAATGTCCATGGACCCTAACAGTGTACAAGTGCCAGGATGAAAAATGGGTATTGCAACAATGGTTAGGTTTTGTTTAATATTGTATTGCAGTTTTTGGTCAATAACCAGTATTTGTAGTTATTATCCAAGCATGTCCCTTAGACAAATAGAGCTTTATTTTGGTGGTATTTGTTCACCACTGGGTTTTAATTTTTTTGTGACATAAATCAAAAAAGACTGCAAATTTATAAAAAAGAAAAAAAAATTTTTTCTTTCTGTTTTATATTTATTGGATATGTTTTTTTAGAAGTTGCTTTTGGTGGGTCTTGAGCATAAGCATGAACCTGAAACAACCTTACTCTGAAAAACTCCCATTCGTACACAAGGTATTGGCCCAAATAGGCACAATTAGAGCTGTCTAGTTTAACAATCTTGCTTGGATGGGTAAATGTAGATTAAAGGCTCACTTTTTCAAAAAAAAATAATGATCATGTTATTCTTACCTGCTCTGTGCAATGGTCTTGCACAGAGCAGCCCCGATCCTCCTCTTCTTGGGTTCCCCACAGGCATTCTGGCCCCCTTTGTCTTGCAGAGTGCCCCATAGCAAGATGCTTGCTATGGGGGGGGGGGGGACTTGCATGTGCTCGCTCCCAAGCAGCCTCTGTGTGTCCATAAGACACACAGAGCGTGGTTCAGCCCTCCCCCCTCTCTCTCCTTACTGACTGTGATTGACAGCAGTGGAAGCCAGTGTCTCAGCCAATGGGAATAGAGAGACCTGGGAGAACCGCTGCTCTTGTGTACATCGTTGGATTGAGATGTGGCTGGGGTAAGTATTGGGGGGATGCTGTTTTTTACCTTCATGCATAGAATGCATAAAGGTAAAAAACCTTCAGTCTTTACAACCACTTTAACAAAAGAACCAATGCTTCCTGAAGAAAATTCTGCTCTATTTTCCCTTAAAGAGTAACTCCACTTTTGAGAAAAAACATTCCCCCTCTGGCTGGTCATTGTACATTGCATGGATTTTAACAAACTTTGTTGCAGATTTCTACCTTTTGTTATTCTGAGGAAATGGCTGTTTGTCCATGTCCATGTGCAAAATCAATATGACTGGGGGTGACTTTATAATTGTCAATCAGCTGCTGCACTTGCAGGGCTCTAATGAGGAAAGTAGTAGGGTCTGCATCCCTTTAGACGTGATTTCCCTTTGGGAGTATCTTACCAAACATGACATTTTTGGTGCAAAGGATGCCAAAAAAATCAGATTTGTATCTTAGTGCAACTTCTGGGGAAATCAGTGAGCCAATCACACAAGCAGGAAATGACAGGTAGACCCAGGTAGCCGTATTGCATTGTATTTTACAGAGAATTACAGAGCTGCAGATTGAAAAGGAAAGGTCATTTTTTATAACATTCAATTACAATATGACCATTGCCGCACTTGTATATGCTATATTATTTTTTTGCTATTTTTTTCCCACAAAAGTGGCGTTACCCATAAAATGCAAATTACATGATCTTTTTAGGAAGTCAGGATCAGACAATATGACTATTCATCCTTCCATTCAATATGTAACTAGCACCAGAGGGAGTCTGAAGCAGAATTTTCCCCAGGAAAGGTACATGCCTCAGGTCTGTTCTTTATCCATCCCATCATTAGTGATAACAAAGCTATAACATTTGTCTAGAATACATGACAGGCTTAGCAGCACTGTGCCTTAAAAAATAGTTTTTTTTTAAATGTTGGCAACTATGACTGATATCCTTGGCAACTGTGTGAAAGAAAAGATTGCTCTGAGTTGTGTGACATGTATCCTCTGGCAGTGCCAAGACACAACCCATCCTACCATGCTTTATAAAAAAATTGCAGAAGTGAAGCAGAATGTGTCCTCCTCTGGAATCAGAAACACTGCATGCACAACCAGATACATATCGCCACCCACAGGCTATATATAGGTATTGCACTAACATCTTCAGTTGTCTTCCAAATGCATTCATGGATCTTTTACGCCCCATTCACACTTGTGCGTTTTGAAGTTCGAAGCTCCAAAATTCTCAGTATAAAAAAAATCATATGTTTTTGAATTGTGCCTGTTCACACCTGAGTGTAGTGTCGCTTGTAGCTCCAAAAAGTGCATGAACATCTATTGAGCTACAAGCTTTTATGCCCCAATAGATTAAAAAGCTTGCAAACACAAATAAAAAACAGTGTGAGAAAATGCACATCATGTATTTTTCCCGAATAATGAGCATAAAATAGCTTAAAAAAAAAAAAAAAAAGCTGAAGCTTCTTACACCTGCAAAAACACCTTTTCTCTCACACAGTTGCCAATGATATCAGTCATAGTTGCCAACATTAAAAAAAAATCATTTTTTGAGGCACAGTGCTGTACAAAAAAAAAGCTTGCAAAACTATAAAGAGGCTCAGCTCAAGTGTGAATGTAGCCTTAGGCCTCTTTCACACGGGGCAGATCAGTCATGATCCGCCCCGTGAACACACGCTGGCTCAGCGGGGATCGCTCCGCCGATCCCCGCTGAGCAGGAAGATGACAGGTGCATCGCTGCACGCTGTGCAGCGACGGACCTGTCAGAGCGCCGCTCTCCCCTATGGGGGGATCGGATGATGACGGTCCGTAGTGTCCGTCGTCATCCGATCCGATCCGAAAACGGAGGGAAAAGTAGGTTTTTCCTCCGTTACACTTTTCGGATCGGAGCGGGGTCGGATGTCAGCGGACATGTCACCGCTGACATCCGACGCTCCATAGGGATGACTGTATGTCCGTTTTTCATCCGAAAACGGATGGATGAAAAACGGACATACGGATCATCCGTGTGAAAGAGGCCTTAATGTAACATTCACACTGATGCAGGTTAAAATCGTTCAGTTCAGCTGAACTCGCACAATTTCAAACCGGCAATGTAGTCCGACTTCGGGGGGCGATTTGACAGACATCTGTGTGAGTTCCTGCACAGATGTCTATTCAAAACGCCCTCGAAGTCGCCAAAAGTAGTATAGAAACTACTTTTGGGAATTGGAAGGTGCCACTGCCGGCAATAGCCGCCAATTTCGCATGCGATTTGACATGTCAAATCGGCCCAATGTGAACGTGAGCTTAAGTGTCGCTATGAATATCTAGCAAAAGTTTGAAGTGATGGAACAAACCACAAATTGACAGGGGTTGCTAACAGCTGGCAATTAATCATTTGGCTTAACCACTTCAGTACATGGCACTTTCACGCCCTTCCTGCCCAGGCCAATTTTCAGCACTGTCGCACTTGGAATGACAATTGTGTGGTCATGCAACACTGTACCCAAAATCATTTTTTTCACACAGATAGAACATTCCTTTGCTGGTATTTAATCACTGCTGAGTTTTTTATTTCTGGCCAAAAAAAACAAAAAAATACTGAAAGTTTTGAAAAAAAATGTCTTTCTTCATTTCTGTTATAAAATTTAGCAAATAACTGGCGTGACACTGATTAGGGACACTGGCTGGTGACAGTATGTAAAACAATTTTTACATTTTTTTCAATATTTTCTTTTTTCTTTTTTTTTATTACATTTTTTTTTTTTCAATCTTTCTTTTTAAAGTGGGAGTAAACACCCATCTCTGACTATAATAAGGCTTACCTATAGGTAGTGTAAATATCTCCTAAACATGCACCATTTAGGAGATATTTACTGCACATGCAGCCAGTGACTTCACTGGCACATGCACGCTGAAGGAACCGCCACTTGGGCCGTTCCTTCAGAGCCCTGTGCTGTAAACTGCGGCTCCTACGCACATGCGCGGGAGTGACATCATCGCGCCTATGGCCAGTCACACAGCTGGAGCCTGCAAACCCAGAAGGAAGACAGGTGAAGATAGGAGTGCCTGCAGCGGTGAGAGCTTGGCGCTGGAAGGGCTTTGTTTTAAGGTAAGTTTAACATAATGTGCTAGTATGCTATGCATACTAGCACAATATGGCTTTACCTTGCAGGGTACAAAAAAAATACATAAGTCGGTTTACTAACGCTTTACCACACTGTGACCAGGGCAATACAGTGTTACCATAATAACACTGTACTACTCTGGAGAAGTGATCAGGATTTCAATTTATTTTTATTTACAAATTATGATTGCTTATACCAGCGGATTTCACTGATATAAGCAACCATTTTTACTGAATGAATTTAATTCATTCAGTGTGCATTGTTGTGATTAGCTGTGATTGGCCACAGCTAATCACATAGTACAGGTGGGCTGTGATTGGTCCTGTCTATACCATGTGATCACTGTGACCAATCACAGCTAGCAACACAATTGTACACAATGAATGGCATGAAAGATACCGGCAGCGGGGTCGGTTGTCAGAGAACCATTGTAGCAAACGTTCATTCCCATACGTCAGCCATCAATCTTCGTTCCTCCAATACCAACGTGCGTAGGCAAGAACGAACGAGTCCCAGACCAAGCATGCGCACTGGCGCACTTACACGAGTAGGGGTACGTGCGCACGCGCACATGCCAATGAATCATGGCGCACGGCGCCCTATTTAAAGGAAGAGCTTACCTGGTGTCAGTGCTGGATTGTCTTCAGCTTGTTCCTGTGTAACCCATTGCTGTCTTGTCTGATCCTGATCCTGAACACCCGGCTTCCTCTTGACCATTCTCTCGGATTATCCCTGCATCCTTGTCTGCCTCTGCTACCTGCATCGACCCCGGCTTGAACCTCTGACTACGGCTCTGTCTCCTGAACTTGTACTTTGCTACAGTCCGCTGCCAACCTTTGCCTGTCCCTGACTATGAGCCTGCCTTCCAATTGTGTACCTCTCCGTCAGTCTGTTGCCAACACCTGCTTGTTCCTGACTCTGAAAGTGTCCTTGCTAGACTGTTCCAGTGAACTGTGTCTCACCTCCTCCTCTAAGGCTCCGGTGTTCCTGATCTTCAGCCACCTGTCTGCAGGCACCTGCACCCTCCTGTTGCCCTAGCAGTTCCTGTCCCAACCCCCAGGGGTGCTAGGACCAGGACCGTGCAAGAGGCCGCCCTTGTCATTTCGGACTCCGCTGTAAGGTACGTGACATCGGTACACAGATCCGTCATCGGTTGTGTCCAGAGGATGATGGCAAGAGAGACAGCACCAGGAGAAGATGACAGCGGGAGACACGGCTCGGGGGAGAAGATCACTCAGAGCTATTTTACAATAAAGGAGTCAAAAACCGGCTATTGTTTTTTGTCACATTTCACTGCTTTTTTTTGGTGAATGTGTAGGGGTACAATGTACCCGATACCCATTCACATGGGGGGGTCGGGATCTCTCGCCCCCCCTTTTCCTGCGGCCTGCCAGGTTGTGTGCTCGGAAAAGGGTCTGGTATGGATTTTGGGGGGGACCCCCATGCCATTTTTTTTCACATTTTGGCACAGGGCTCCCCTTAATATCCATACCAGACCTGAAGGGCCTGGTATGGATTTTGGGGGGACCCCCACGCAATTTTTTTTTTTTCTGTGCAGGGTTCCCCTTAATATTCACACCAGACCCAAAGGGCCTGGTAATGGACTAGGGTAAGACTCACACCATTTTTTCAATGATTGATTTTTATCTATAATGCCGGGATCCGACAATACATTACAACCGCAAGCAGTTTTAAAAGACATTTTTTCCCTTCGAAATGTCATTTTGCTGCGGTACTGTTCTAAACATGGGAAAGATTCTCTACTTTACAGGCATACTAAGGACACCCCCCTGGCACGATATTTAAAGGAATATTTCATTTTTATGTTTCACTTTAAGCATTATTAAAATCACTGCTCCTGAAAAAACTGCCCTTTTTAAATCTTTTTTTATTGCATTGATACATGTCCCCTGGGGCAGGACCCGGGTCCCCATACACTTTTTATGGCAATAACTTGCATATAAGCCTTTAAAATTAGCACTTTTGATTTTTCGTGTTCGTGTCCCATAGACTTTAACGTTGTTCGCACAAATTTTTTGCCTGTTCGCAAGTTCTGGTCTGAACCGGGGGTGTTCGGCTCATCCCTACCCAATAGCCAATGGCACATGAGCATGGTTGGTACCATAATATTAATGCTTCAAATGCAAAACATTATTGTATACAATGAAAACAATCAAACATAAGTAATAGTATTTTCTATGTATGATTGTGCTCAGCTCCATAAGGTTCAAGCCATGGGTTTGAATCCCACCAATGGTATCACCTCCTGAAAACATATATCGTACTCAGCAGCATAATTAGCGAATGCACATCAGTTTGGTTTATTCCAAAATTTTAACTCTTCAATAGGGATGAGCCGAACACCCCCCGGTTCGGTTCGCACCAGAACCCGCGAACGGACCGAAAGTTCGCACGAACGTTAGAACCCCATTGACGTCTATGGGACTCGAACGTTCGAAATCAAAAGTGCTCATTTTAAAGGCTAATTTGCATGGTATTGTCCTAAAAAGGGTTTGGGGACCCGGGTCCTACCCCAGGGGACATGTATCAATGCAAAAAAAACTTTTAAAAACGGCCGTTTTTTCGGGAGCAGTGATTTTAATGATGCTTAAAGTAAAAAAAAAAAAGTGAAATATTCCTTTAAATATCGTACCTGGGGGGTGTCTATAGTATGCCTGTAAAGTGACGCGTGTTTCCCATGTTTAGAACAGTCCCTGCACCAAATGTCATTTTTAAAGGAAAAAATCTCATTTAAAACTGCTTGCGGGTTTAATGTCATGTCGGGTCATGGCAATATGGATGAAAATCAGTGAGACAAACGGCATGGGTACCCCCCAGTCCATTACCAGTCCCTTTGGGTCTTGTATGGATATTAAGGGGAACCCCGCACCCAAATTAAAATAAGGAAAGGTGTGGGGCCACCAGGCCCTATATACTCTGAACAGCAGTATACAGGCGGTGCAAACAAGACAGGGACTGTAGGTTTGTTGTTAAGTAGAATCTGTTTGTAATTTTGAACATTTTTAACGTGTTTAGCTACAGCCAAAAAATCTTTTCTAAGCTTTTTGGAAAACATAGGGAAGGGTTATCACCCCTGTGACATTTGTTTTGCTGTCTTTCCTCCTCTTCAGAAGATTTCACCTCACTTTTTTGTCCCAATGAAAAATGTTTTTTGAAAATTTGGGTTTTTTTGTGGAACAAGGATTGGAAAGCATCAGTGGAAAGGAGAACTTGTTTTCCCATATTAACTCTTACAGGAGAGAATTTCCCTTCCTAGGGGTAGATTTCATCTCACTTCCTGTTGTCTCCTTCCGTTTGCAAGTAGGAGTCGTTTGTAAGTTAGATGTTTGAAAGTAGGGTCCTGCCCTATATACTCAGCAGAAATTTGGGCCTTAGGTGTTGCTGTGGCCACAACACTGTAAGCCCTCACAGGGCCCTGCTGTGAAATATTAGATCAAGAATTGTAATTACATGCCCCTGTTGAACAGGAGCTGAAAAATTAGGCCTTAGGCACTGGTGCTGGTGCCACAACACTGCAACCCCTCACAGACACTCTAGTTGGAACGCAGGAACGAGCCCTGCTGCAAATTATTGCTTCAAAAATTGTAATTACACGCCCCTGTTAGACAGGGGCAGAAAAATTGGGCCTTAGGCACTGGTGCTGTTGCCACAACACTGCAACCCCTCACAGACACTCTAGTTGGAACGCAGGAACGAGCCCTGCTGCAAATTATTGCTTCAAAAATTGTAATTACACGCCCCTGTTAGACAGGGGCAGAAAAATTGGGCCTTAGGCACTGGTGCTGGTGCCACAACACTGCAACCCCTCACAGACACTCTAGTTGGAACGCAGGAACGAGCCCTGCTGCAAAGTATTGCATCAAAAATTGTAATTACACGCCCCTGTTAGACAGGGGCAGAAAAATTGGGCCTTAGGCACTGGTGCTGGTGCCACAACACTGCAACAAGCTATCAGCGTGATGATTGAGGAGGAAGAGGATAATTACTCAGGGATAGTCACTCAGCATCAGCATAGGCAGTCTTTGAAGGGATCTGAGATTTCAAAAAAAATTATTCGGTTACATCAGCATCAGGTGCTTGGTAGCTGGTGGTGATCCAAGACTCATTCATTTTTATGAAGGTCAGCCGATCGACCGAGTCGGTGGACAGACGCACCCTGTGATCGGTTACCACGCCTCCAGCAGCACTGAATGTGCGTTCCGAAAGAACGCTGGATGCAGGACAGGCCAGTAGCTCAATTGCATACTGTGCAAGCTCTGGCCAGTGATCCATCCTCAAGACCCAGTAACCCAGAGGATTTTCGGTGGGAAAGGTGTCCAAGTCTGATCTTGCCCCTAGGTATTCCTGCACCATGTAAAACAGACGCTGGCGATGGTTGCTGGAACCGATCATACCTTGGGGCTGCGGACCAAAAAATTGTCTGAACGCATCGGTCAGACGGCCACCTTCTCCACCGCTCCTTCTTTGACTGACCGAAGCCTCAGCAACACGTTGTCCAGAAACAGGAGTTTGTAACCTCCCAGTCTCTGGGAACGCGTTGCACAGACCTTTCTGCAAGGCCTCCCGAAGATGTTTCATCCTCTGCTCCCTCTGCGATGGCAAGATAAGGTCCGCAACCTTACCCTTGTAACGTGGATCAAGGAGGGTTGCCAGCCAGTATTGGTCCTTCTCCTTGATACCACGAATACGAGGATCCTTACGCAGGCTTTGCAGGATCAGGGAGGCCATGCAGCGTAGGTTTGCTGAGGCATTCGGTCCGGAGTCCTCTGGGTCACTAAGAACGACATGGTCCGCAGCCACCTCCTCCCAGCCACGTACAAGTCCATGTGTTTCTTGGGACTGATCCCTTAAAGACTGCTGCTGATGCTGAGTGCCAGGCTCCACCTCCATACTGACACAATCTTCCTCCTCCTCCTCTTCCTCCTCGTCCTCTTCCTGTGTGATCGGCGGGCACGCAGGAACACTGTCTGGATAAAGGGGGCCTTGAGAGCTAAGGAAGTCCTCCTCTTCCTGCCTCTGTTCTGCCTCAAGTGCCCTGTCCATTATTCCACGCAGCGTGTGCTCCAACAGGTGGACAAGGGGGACAGTGTCACTGATGCATGCACTGTCACTGCTCACCATCCTCGTGGCCTCCTCGAATGGTGACAGGACAGTGCATGCATCCCTGATCATGGCCCACTGGCGTGGGGAAAAAAAACCAAGCTCCCCTGACCCTGTCCTGGTGCCATAGTCGCACAGGTACTCATTTATGGCCCTCTGCTGCGTGTGCAGCCGCTGCAGCATGGCCAACGTTGAGTTCCACCTGGTGGGCATGTCACAGATTAGGCGGTTCTTGGGCAGGTTAAACTCCTTTTGGAGGTCCGTCAGCCGAGCACTGGCATTATATGACCGGCGGAAATGCACACAGACTTTCCTGGCCTGCCTCAGGACATCCTGTAAGCCCGGGTACCTGCCCAAGAACCGCTGCACCACCAAGTTAAGGACGTGAGCCAAACAGGGCACATGGGTCATTTGTCCCTGTCGGAGGGCAGAGAGGAGGTTGGTGCCATTGTCGCAAACCACCATTCCTGCCTTAAGTTGGCGTGGCGTCAACCACCTCTGAACCTGCCCCTGCAGAGCTGACAGAACCTCTGCCCCAGTGTGGCTCCTGTCCCCCAAGCACACCAGCTCAAGCACCGCATGGCATCTTTTGGCCTGCGTACTTGCGTAGCCCCTTGAACGCCTACGGAGCACCGCTGGTTCCGAGGAAGAGGCCATGGAGGAAGAAGAAGAGGAGGGGGTGGAGGAGAGAGGTGTGTCACAATCAGCATTTTGGAGGCGTGGTGGCGGAACAACCTCCAACACTACTGCACCTTGTCCTGCATCCTTCCCAGCTGCCAGCAGAGTCACCCAATGCGCCGTGAAACTTAGGTAACGTCCCTGTCCATGCCTGCTGGACCATGAGTCAGCGGTAATATGCACCTTACCGCTGACCGCCCTGTCCAGCGAGGCATGGACATTGCCTTCCACATGCCGGTAGAGAGCCGGAATCGCCTTCCGTGAGAAAAAGTGGCGTTTGGGTACCTGCCACTGAGGAACCGCACATTCCACAAACTCACGGAAGGGGGCAGAGTCTACCAACTGAAAAGGCAGCAGTTGAAGTGCTAGCAATTTTGCCAAGCTAGCATTCAACCGCTGGGCATGTGGATGGCTGGGAGCAAACTTCTTTCGGCGGTGCAGCAGCTGGGGCAGGGAAATTTGCCTGGTACAATCTGACGTCGGTGTACCAAAAGCAGATTGCCCACAAGTACTTGGCTGTGACACACCTAATTCTACACCTTCATTCCTCTCACTGCAGGTCTCAGAGAGGACTGAAGGTCTAGTGGGGTTGGAAATCTCAGCTGATGAGGAGCAAGGAGAGATCCTCTTTGTTCTTTGGTGTGGGTCTTTTAGATACGCTTGCCAACGAACTGCATGGCAGGTCAACATATGTCTGGTCAAGCATGTGGTACCCAAGCGGGAGATATTTTGGCCACGCGAGATACGCTTGAGACATATGTTGCAAATAGCAGCGGTGCGATCTGATGCACTCGTCTCAAAAAAGGCCCACACCAAAGAACTTTTTGAATAACGCGCAGAGACTGCAGCGCCCTGCACATGTGGAGCTTTGGGGTGTGATGCAGTCAATGTGCTGCCCTTAGGCTGGCCCCTGGAGGGCATCCTGCCTCGTTGGTGATGTGCTGCCGCCTCCTCCTCCTCCTCCTCCTCCTCCTCCTCCTCCTCCTCCTCCTCTCTCCTATCAGGCACCCACGTTGAGTCAGTGACCTCATCATCCCCTCCCTCCTCATCACTGGAGCAAACCTGGCAGTATGCTGCAGCAGGGGGAGCATGACTGCCAGATTGCTGTCCTTCTTGGGCACCCCCTCTGTCCGCGCTCATGTTACTGCCTTCATCGAGCTCAGTATCGTCATCAGAGCCTTCCAAACGCTGGGCATCCTCCTGGAGCATGTACCCAACACTGTGGTCAAACAGTTCGAGGGAATCCTCATGAGGACATGGTGGAGCTAGGGAAGGAGTCACTGATGACATTGAGCTGAGGGAAGAGGCCGCTGCTTTGCCAGACAAAGCACCCTGGGCATGGGTGAGAGAGGATGAGGAGGATGAGGACGGCTTGGTCATCCACTCGACCAAGTCTTCCGCATGTTGCGGCTCAACATGGCCAGCTGCCGAAAAAAAGGCCAAGCGTGTCCCATGGCCACGTGCTGATGAGGATGCACCGTCTCCACGACCAGCACTAGACACAGAGCCTGCTTGCCCTCTCTTATTGGCTTGTGACTGTCTGCCTCTCCTTCTTGGCCTTCCAGACATACTAATGGCCTGTAGCTGCACTAAGCTGGGATAGAACACCTGTAATTTTCTTCAAGTAGCTTTATATACTGTAACCAGACAAGCCTGCCTGTCAGTAGGAAGATAAGAGGAACGGATCTAGCTGAACACTGTGAGCAGGACGCACTGTACTAAATGTAAATAGTCTAGCTGCCTGACCGTGGTACTAATAGGATCAAATAGAACACCTGTAATTTTCTTCAGGTAGCTTTATATACTGTAACCAGACAAGCCTGCCTGTCATTAGGAAGATAACAGGAACGGATCTAGCTGTACACTGTGAGCAGGACGCACTGTACTAAATGTAAATAGTCTAGCTGCCTGACCGTGGTACTAATAGGATCAAATAGAACACCTGTAATTTTCTTCAGGTAGCTTTATATACTGTAACCAGACAAGCCTGCCTGTCAGTAGGAAGATAACAGGAACGGATCTAGCTGTACACTGTGAGCAGGACGCACTGTACTAAATGTAAATAGTCTAGCTGCCTGACCGTGGTACTAATAGGATCAAATAGAACACCTGTAATTTTCTTCAGGTAGCTTTATATACTGTAACCAGACAAGCCTGCCTGTCAGTAGGAAGATAACAGGAACGGATCTAGCTGTACACTGTGAGCAGGACGCACTGTACTAAATGTAAATAGTCTAGCTGCCTGACCGTGGTACTAATAGGATCAAATAGAACACCTGTAATTTTCTTCAGGTAGCTTTATATACTGTAACCAGACAAGCCTGCCTGTCAGTAGGAAGATAACAGGAACGGATCTAGCTGAACACTGTGAGCAGGACGCACTGTACTAAATGTAAATAGTCTAGCTGCCTGACCGTGGTACTAATAGGATCAAATAGAACACCTGTAATTTTCTTCAGGTAGCTTTATATACTGTAACCAGACAAGCCTGCCGGTCAGTAGGAATTTAACAGGAACGGATCTAGCTGAACACTGTGAGCAGGACGCACTGCATTAAATGTAAATAGTCTAGATAGAAGATAACAGGAACAGATCTAGCTAAACTGAATACAGTGTATATATATATATGCAACACCTGGGATGCATATATATACACAATACACTGTAAGTGCAGCTAACTGACTGACTGTTCTGCCTAATCTATCTAACTCAAATCAAATGACACTGTCTCTCTCTCTCTCTATCTCTCAGCACACCGGAACACACACTACACAGGGCCGCCGTGCAGGCGGCCTTATATAGTGTGGGGTGTGTACTAAATCCCCTGAGCCATAATTGGCCAAAGCCACCCTGGCTTTGGCCAATTACAGCTCTCTCTACTGACAGCGCTGTGATTGGCCAAGCATGCGGGTCATAGTGCATGCTTGGCCAATCATCAGCCAGCAATGCACTGCGATGCCGCAGTGAATTATGGGCCGTGACGCGCCACACGAATTTAGCGCGAACGGCCCATAACGTTCGCAATTCGGCGAACGATCGAACAGCCGATGTTCGAGTCGAACATGGGTTCGACTCGAACACGAAGCTCATCCCTACTCTTCAAATGCATGCAATGGTATGTAATTATTCAAAAATATTATGCTGTGGAATTCCAAAAATCCAGCTATTAAAAAATCAGGGGAAAAAACGGCATAGCCCCCCCCCCCCCCCCCGGTGCATACCAGGCCCTTCAGATCTGGTATGAATTTTAAGGGAAACCCTGCACCAAAATGTAAAAAAAAAAATAGTGTAGGGCCCCCCCCAAAATCCCCACAACCCTTGCCCAATGGTTGTGGGGGTCTGCGGGCAGGGGGCTTGTCGGAATCTGGGGGCCCCCTTTAACAAGGGGGCCCCCAGATCCCGGCCCCCCTATGTGAACCTACCCATTCACCTAAAAAAGCAGTGAAATGTGACAAAAGACAATAGCCGTTTTTTGGCAATTCCTTTTATTAAAAATGTTTTCTTCTTTCCTCCATCTTCCTCCGGTCTTCCTCCATCTCCCTCTGCTTCTTCCTCCAGTCTTCTCCATTTTCCTCCGCCTTCTTCTTCCCCCGCTTCGTCCTCCGGTCTTTCTCCTCTGCCGCTCCCGCCACCGACCCGCTGAACATGAAAAAAACGACCCCCCCTCCAACGCTGCGGCCAGCCAATCTGTCTGCTTCCATAGCACACATTTCATATATAACTATGGGGCGTGGCCGCCGGAAGACGTCAGCAGGAGACCCCCACACCTTGTCACCATGTTGATGGGGACAGGGGCCTCATCCCCACAACCCTTGCCCAGTGGTTGTGGGGATCTGCGGGCAGGGGGCTTGTCGGAATCTGGGGGCCCTCTTTAACAAGGGGGCCCCCAGATCCCGGCCCCCCCATGTGAATGGGTAGGGGTACATTGTACCTCTACCCATTCACCTAAAAAAGCAGTGAAATGTGACAAAAGACAATAGCCGGTTTTTGGCAATTCCTTTTATTAACCACTTCCCGCCCGCCCACCGTCATATGACGTCCTGGGCTTTGGGCGGGTATATCTGAATGATGCCAGTAGTTACAGACATCATTCAGATATTGCCAGTTTCAGCCGGCGAATCTCTACACCATAGGAATGATCATAGCGGCAGTTCCGCCGCTTGATCGTTCCTATGGGAGGCGAGAGGGGACGTCCCCCCCTCCCGCCGCCCTCCGGTGCTTGCTCGAGGCGGAGAGCGGATCCGCCGGCGCCGGATGTAGATCATAGAGATTTCCGGCGGACCAGATGGTCGCCGGAGTCTCTATGATCATCGGAGGCCGGGCGCGATGTTATGACGTCAAGCCCGGCCTCTCTATTCAAAAAAACGGCATGGGGACAAGGTGTTTTGGGGCTGACCTCAAAACACCCTCCCAATGTTTAGGGCATGTGGCCTTGTATGGTTCAGGAGGGGGGGCGCTCGCTCGTCCCCCCCCTTTCCTGACCTGCCAGGTTGAATGCTCGGATAAGGGTCTGGTATGGATTTTGGGGGGGACCCCTACGCCATTATTTTTTTAAATTTTGGCGTGGAGTTCCCTTAATATCCATATCACACTCGAAGGACCTGGTTTGGACTGCTGGGGAGAACCTTCGCCATTTTTTCTGTGATTTTTACTCTATATTGCTGGGAACCGGCAATTCATTACAGCCGCGAGCAATTTTAAATGACTTTTTTTCCTTTAGAAATGTCATTTTGCTGCGGTGCAGTAAAAAACATGGGAAAGATACGCTACTATACAGATATACTAAGGACACCACACAGGCACGATATTTAAAGGAATTTTCCATTTTTATTGTTTCACTTTAAGCATTATTAAAATCACTGCTCCTGAAAAAACGGCCGTTTTAAAAACATTTTTTCCAATTGATACATGTCCCCTGGGGCAGGACCCAGGTCCCCATACACTTTTTATGGCAAAGAACTTGCATATAAGCCTTCAGTCAGAACTTTGGATTTTGCAGGTTCAAGCCCCATTGACTTCCACTATTTCCGCATATGTGATCTGATAGGCATGTTTGCCGGCAATAGTGTTGCTTTCCATTTGCATTAGCGCCCAGTTTCTGAGAGTTGAAGTCTTAATTGGCCTTAATTGGGCACTATTTTCCGGGACTGCAGGATCATTTATTGGCGCTATAGTAAATGATCCCCATAATGTTCTCAAAGGTGAACCTATCCTTTAAATCTCATGCTAACTATACATGTGGCAATTTCAACTTTTCAATAGCAATAAGTAAATATAACAAGGTAATCTACCACAAACATTTTTATCAAAAGCATGAAATCATCCAAAATGTAGAAGGGTTGCCTTGATCTATGGAATGTTTTTTTTTTCAATCAAAAATTGGATTGACAGTGATTGCAATTGCTTGAAAATAGCTGTGCACATATCCAGGATCAGTCTTTGAATGTAGTTTGCATTTCTTTGATGTCTGTGCTAGTTATTGTAAATAATCTGTATGCTCTGTTTTACTATTTCAAGTTTTAAGCAAAAATGTAATGCAACTGAAAAAATGGTACAAAGCTCATTATACATTTTGCAGATGGTGTGGAGATGCATTAATCCACACTAAAATGTCAAGGTGTGAATAAGTAGACTAGACTGGTCTAGACTACAAACAGCAACTTCAGTTGCAAAAATGATGAAATGGATTAAAGTAGAACTATTTTTTATTTTTATTTTTGATAGAGGGTCATAACCCATCTGGGGAGATCTCCTTTCACTTCCTGCCCCATAGCCAAAACAGGAAGTGAGAGGAAATCCCTGCAAATTAAGAGAATCCCTCAGGTCACCAGAACTAGTGTCCCCATTCGAAGATTTTACCTCTATTACTTTTCTGGGGGCAACCCAAAATGTGGGATTTTCTTTTTCTTTCAGTTTCAATGATAACGGTAAACAGGACAAATAGAGAGGATGAATCTCCCTAATGGGGGCACAGACAGCAATAAAAATGGACAGGCGTTCTAATGACTCTCCTCTCTATCCAAAACTAGAAAAAAGCTTTTGTCTTTAGTTATACTTTAAATCAATTTATTACTATTTTTGCCATATGAGTATTACCAAAAGTATTGTGACACCTGCCTTTACATGCACATGAACTTTAATGGCATCCCTATCTTAGTCTGTAGGGTTCAATATTGAGTTGGCCCACCCTTTGCAGCTATTACTAGCTTCAACTCATCTGGGAAGGCTGTCCACAAGGTTTAGGAGTGTGTCTATGGGAATGTTTGACCATTCTTCCAGAAGAGCATTTGTGTGGTCAGGCACTCATGTGGACGAGAAGCTGAAAATCGCCACCTCGTCCAATAAGAAAGCATGTTGCATTCATTATGAAAATGCAGTGTTCTCTGAATGGCGCCCATGCTGTGATCACTATGCAGCAGGGCAGCAGATGGGCACAGGATCCAGAAGCAAGCCGCAGTCACTCTAGTAGCTGTGCCTACTACGGTGATTTCCAGCTTCCAGGGGGATCCCACAAGTATGGCACATACAGTACATACTTACCTAGATCCAAGCTAGACCAATGCAACTATATAAAAACTGCCATACCTAAACTTTAGCTTTAAATTGCCATAACCAGCATCAGTATTGGTCTCTTGCAAAACCTGAATATATGCCAAGAAGGGCAATTCTGTATTATTAATGAAGTTGCAAAAAACAGCACCATGCCTTTATTAATGTCCTCAACCATAAAGATAACTTGGTAATATAACAGAACGAGTTAATATGTTGTAATAGCAAGCATTCAGTAAATTATTCTCTAAATTTGCCATCTGCTGGTGAATGTTCAAAATGACAATTGCCACTAAAATATAAGAATCTTAAAGTGACAATAAACAATATCCTTATTCTGCAGAAATTATCAATACACATCCACTCTTTGATTTTTCATTAAATCGTTTGTGTTTTTCTGACTCCTTGTAACATCCTTCGTGAGCTCCTAAACCTTTTTTCCCTCCCATTTCCATTTGAATAAACAGTGCCCGTTAGTTGCAGTCTGGTGCACACTAAAAATTAGGGATGCACCGTTACCATTTTTTTTTTACGAGTACGGAACCTTTTTTTTTAGTAAACGCAGATACCAATTACCGATACCTACCGCAACTGTTTTGTTTACACTTCAGCTGTCAGCAATGGTACAAAGCATTAAAAAGTTTTTTACAAATGCAGTACATTTTTATTTTAATTTTTTGCTCTTTTTTTATTGTGAAATGTGTAATAAAGGTGTACAAATATTAAGGAACAAAGCAAACAAAAGAAAAGTTTAATTTATTAATAGTGTAAGAAATAGAAGTGAACAAAAAAAAATCAGCAGGAAAATAATTGAATGGAGAAGGAGAATAAGGAGTTAATTAAGGCTTCATGCCAACGGGATGTTGTTCAACCTCTCCTAAAAAGATTTAACTTGACAGCTAGAAACCGGCGTCTAAAAATGGGCGTTTAGCTGTGTTTAGCTGCGCTTGCCTCTAGAAGCGTTTGAAAATTTTTTATTTATTTTTTTTAAATAGCCAAAAATGAAAAACGCCTGTAAGCGAAACGCGAGTTGCTGCGTTTAGTCGCATTTAGCCACATTTGCCGCTTGAAATGCCTCTACAAAGCTTCTGAATGCATTTTTTTGGGTTCCAAAAAAGAGCCTCTAAACACAACTGCCTAGAAATTATTATAAACAAACCAGTGTACATGTACTGATAAGATAACATAGAGGAGGGTTCAGGAGCAGTTGAAAAAAATGCCCAACTGCTCCTAAACGTCCGTTTACCAGCAGCGGTGTACATGAGGCCTAAGGCTGATTAGAGTAAAAGTAAGATCCCTTTGATCTGTAGATTAATAAAGAGAGATATACAAAATTAAACAATGTTTCTTTTTATCTTTCTGTTTCAGCAGCTGAGCAATGTTCTTGACAAACATTGCCCGGCTGCTCTTTTTTTTTTTTTTTTTTTTTTGACAGCTCCAACTGTTGAGACTTTGTTTGCACTTTAGCTGTCAACAGGGGAACCCCACTGACATCTGAATTATTGTTTAAGGATGCGGCAGCCCTGCTCCTTAGCAACTGACAGAGACGTAGCTTAAAGCTTGTGGGCTCCGATGCAAAAGTTGACCTAGGGCCCCCCCAATACCATCTGCCACCTCGTGCCAAGATACTCCAAGTGGCTAAACAGTTATTTCAGATCTTTATGTACATATTGAGGGGGTAATTGAAAAGAATTGGAGAGGTATGTCAAAATGTGGACAGTTTCTCCAAAATCTTTTTAATAACCTAGAGCAGGGTTAGACAACCTTTGAGAGGTGCAGATCTACCTGAACATGAAAGAGATCAAAGATCATCGGGGTTCAGCACCTTTCTTAAGAAATTATGCAGCAAGCCCTAGCTAAACAGTAAGGAAAACCTTAAAAAAATGTCACTGTAAAAATATAAATGTGTCAGTCGGGTAGTGGATGGTGTCAGTAGAGCAGTGGACGGTGTCAGCAGAGGACGGTGTCAGCAGAGCAGTGGACGGTGTCAGCAGAGCAGTGGACGGTGTCAGCAGAGCAGTGGACGGTGTCAGCAGAGCAGTGGACGGTGTCAGTAGGACAGTGGACGGTGTCAGTGGAGCAGTGGACAGTGACAGTGGACGGTGTCAGGCGGGCAGTGGACGGTGTCTGGTGGGCAGAGGATGGTGTCGGTATAGCAGAAGACGGTGTCAGTAGAGCTATGATTGGTGTCAGTAGAGCAGTGGACGGTGTCAGTAGAGCAGTGATTGGTGTCAGAAGAGCAGTGGACGGTGTCAGTAGAGCAGTGGACGGTGTCAGTAGAGCAGTGGATGGTGTCAGTAGAGCAGAGGACGGTGTCAGTAGAGCAGTGATTGGTGTCAGTAGAGCAGTGGACGGTGTCAGTAGAGCAGTGATTGGTGTCAGTAGAGCAGTGATTGGTGTCAGTAGGGCAGAGGACTGTGTCAGTAGAGCAGTGATTGGTCTCAGTAGAGCAGAGGACGGTGTCAGTAGAGCAGTGGACAGTGTCAGTAGAGCAGTGATTGGTGTCAGTAGGGCAGAGGACTGTGTCAGTAGAGCAGTGATTGGTCTCAGTAGAGCAGTGGACGGTGTCAATAGAGCAGTGATTGGTGTCAGTAGGGCAGTGGATGATGTCAGTAGGGCAGTGGACAGTGTCAGTAGGGCAGTGGACAGTGTCAGTAGAGCAGTGATTGGTGTCAGTAGAGCAGTGATTGGTGTCAGTAGAGCAGTGGACAGTGTCAGTAGAGCAGTGATTGGTGTCATTAGAGCAGAGGACGGTGTCAGTAGGGCAGTTAATGGTGTCAATAGGGCAGTGATTGGTGTCAGTAGGGCAGTGGACGGTGTCAGTCGAGCAGAGGACGGTGTCAGTAGAGCAGAGGACGGTGTCAGTAGAGCAGTGATTGGTGTCAGTAGAGCAGTGGACGGTGTCAGTAGAGCAGTGATTGGTGTCAGTAGAGCAGTGATTGGTGTCAGTAGGGCAGAGGACTGTGTCAGTAGAGCAGAGGACGGTGTCAGTAGAGCAGAGGACGGTGTCAGTAGAGCAGAGGACGGTGTCAGTAGAGCAGTGATTGGTGTCAGTAGAGCAGTGGACGGTGTCAGTAGAGCAGTGATTGGTGTCAGTAGAGCAGTGATTGGTGTCAGTAGGGCAGAGGACTGTGTCAGTAGAGCAGTGATTGGTCTCAGTAGAGCAGTGGACGGTGTCAATAGAGCAGTGATTAGTGTCAGTAGGGCAGTGGATGGTGTCAGTAGGGCAGTGGACAGTGTCAGTAGAGCAGTGGACAGTGTCAGTAGAGCAGTGATTGGTGTCATTAAAGCAGAGGACGGTGTCAGTAGGGCAGTTAATGGTGTCAATAGGGCAGTGATTGGTGTCAGTAGGGCAGTGGACGGTGTCAGTATAGCAGTGGACGGTGTCAGTAGAGCAGTGGACGGTGTCAGTAGAGCAGTGGACGGTGTCAGCAGGGCAGTGATTGGTGCCAGTAGAGCAGTGGATGGTGTCAGTAGGGCAGTGGATAAAGAGAATATGATTACTTATGCGCTAACCAATACCAACTAATAATGTGTCCCCACACTTACTAAAAATAAAAAGTGTGGCGCTATCCCTAATTCAATAAAACAAAGTGTAAAAATACATAACTTAAAAAGACCCATTGGGTACTAAATGAAAACCCCAGTGCTGCAAGAGGTTCAGATGAATGTACAAATAAGCAAATAATTTAAGGAACATCAATAACAGAGATCATTAATACTTTAATACTCTACTGGATATTACAACTAAAAACACCAGTGCTGCACATAATTAAAAATGTGTAAACAAAGCGGAATAAATAGATAAAAAGGAAAAAATACCATATATACAGATCAAATTCATCAATGAAGTTCAATTGAATGTGCAAATAACAAATAAATAAGACATAAAAATCAATAGTACCCTGCTGGCTATTGCAACCAAAAGCACCAGTGCTGCAAATATTAAAAATTGTGCAAACAAAGCAAGATAATTCCACATGCAGATAAAGTTCATTAATATGGTAGCAATATCCAAATGAGATGACATTGCTGGGTATTGCAACCAAATGCACCAGTGCTCTAAGAAATCAAAATATGTGCAAATATGGCGAAAAGGTAAACCAAATAATTTTCATAGGATAATAAAGTTCATCAATAAAGTGTCCTTTTTTGTGTTTCACATCCAACATCAATGTGTCCAAGTAAATAAATAAATCAAACAGATCCCAGTGGTGATAGACGTGCACATATGAAGAAATCCTTAAGTGATGGTGTGATCACTCCGCGTGCGCTAACAGCTCACATCAACACCCTTCATTCTTTACAGCTCTGGTGCTTTTGGTTGCAGTATCCAGCAGGGTACTATTGGTTTTTATGTTTTATATATCTATTTGTTATTTGCACATTCACTTGAACTTTATTGATGAATTTGATCCGTATATATGGAATTTTTCCCTTTTTTTTCTATTTATTCTGCTTTGTTTACACCTTTTTAATTATGTGCAGCACTGGTAAAATATTTCTAATATCCAGTAGGCTACCAATGATCTCTGTTATTGGTGTTCCTTATGTTATTTGCTTATTTGTACATTCATCTGAACCTCTTGCAGCACAGAATTAGGGAAAGCCCCACAGTCACTACAAGTCCAAGCATGTCCAGGACTCGCCCCTCCCCCATGCTGGGTTCCTGTCACCTCCTTACATATGGGATGTTCCCAGGACAGGGGGAGTTCAGAGAAGTCTCAGTCCCACTCAATGTATAGAAGCCCCCCAGCCATGTCAGTGTCCTGGACTTTAGAATGCTCGAACTTCCTCCACATAATGCATCTGACTTCTTGATAAACTTGCTTGCAGTATCTCCATCTCCTAATGGCTCCAGCTTAAAAGCAGTATTCCCAGCCGGGCCCCGCCATGACTGAGGACAGGTGAGTGGGGGGCCTGGGGGAGGCAATGAGAGATGAGGGAGGTGAGGAGAGATAAGCACGGACTTGCAGTGAGAGATGTAAGGGGTGGAGGGGGCGGAACCAGCTCACAGAGCAGCAGGGACAGGGAGAACACTCACACTGCTTGGAGGCAGCCGGGATGTGACATTCTGTGGAAGAGAATGGAGAGCTGATGGTTCGCCCATTCAACTCAGTGACCCCATTCCACCGGACGCCGGAGGGGAGTGGTCTGTCACATATTATTCCTAACCTACCGGCCACTCAAGTAACCCCGTCGCCCCCACACAGGTACAGCGGCATTAAGCCTGATGTGACAGGGACCCGCATTGGGCCCCCCTGAAGCAGGGGCTGGTCGCCATGGCAACCCCTGCGATCCCTGACGCTACGCCCAATTGTCGGCTTTTTCCTGCTGACAGCTGATAGAACCGAGCCTAAACGTATCAGTTTCAGGTATTGGAGGATTTGCAGGAGTACCGATACTCATGCAAGTGCTTAGTATCAGCACTAAAATACTATAGTCTATATAGTCACTAGTTCCCCCACTGTCAGAATACAATAGGTCAGCAGGGAGGATTCCCCCATCAACATCAAATTCCCAGGCACGAGGTTGAGTAGGTATACCACCCATCAACAGAGTGATCACCTTCCTTTTACCTTTACAATCTTATCTTAAAGGGTTCCCTACAGACACCTACATGAATAAACTTAAATGGTACTCCTGTGGTAGTGTCACTCACATACTGCCCTTAGATGCTGTCTCTCTGTGCACTCCAGGTGAAATGAAGAACCATGGCAATCCAATAACTGATGTCATTACCTGAACCTTGCAGAGGAGCTTCTTTAGTGACAGCTTGCAGAATGCTTCTCTCTGCTATATTGCCAGTAGACACCTATATTTATAGTAAAAAGGCATATGAAAGCCAATCTTAGCCTGCTGCATCCTCTGTATCTACAATTCAGTGTAACACAGCTAACGTGTTGCAGCAGTCAGGAGTATGAATGGTCAATGCACTATGCAGAATGATCAACGTAGTGCCCACTTTAGATTAAATGACAGTGAAGAGTTTTCTTACTATAACGGTGGTCAGTAATGAAGTGCCCCATTTCATTGATAGTCAGTTTAGCTCCCTCTTACATTGTCAGTGGTGAATCGCCCCCTTATATCAATGCTCAGTGGAAGCTAAACAACCCATTCTTAGTGGTTAGTGTGGGTAGGGCGGTGGAAGGGGTGGGTGGAATCAGTTTTTTTATCTTATATTTTTTTTACAATTTTATTTTTCATAATTACTCTGCTCAGGTATCAGAGGGCACAGAAGCGATTGGTAGCGATCACTCGCTGCACCCAATTCATTAAAGGAAGGGGCCGGTAATTCACATATTTACTGGTTCTTTCCTCTGCTCTCCATCCTCACAGTTCCCAGCATCTGGCGGGAGAGCAGGGAAGCCAGCGGCGGGGGGGACGATGGGGGGGCAGAGGAGGAGCATGACACAGGGGCTGGAGGAGGAGGAGCACGATATGGGGAATGGAGGAGGGGGACAACACAGAGGGGGGCCAGAGGAGGAGGACACAGGGAACAGTCGGGATGATCGGTGCGGTGGGAGGGACTGCTGCAAGCACTGATCTCCCTGTATGGCATTTCAGCTGACAGCCGCGGGAGGGAGAGGAGACGAATCGGTTGTCAGCTGCTTTACTGAGGGCTATACAGGGAGATCAGTGCTTGCAGCTGTCCCTCCAGCCACACCGATTGTCCCTGACTGTCAACCAGGGGATCATCCCTGGGTGCACTGTGGGTCACAGTGGGCCCCCCCTTAGGGCCCATGTTCAGTGAACACCCTGCACACATGGATGATACATCACTGCCCTGGTGGCTTTGTCTTTGCAGAATTATGTTAGTGCCAGAGCGGTATGAAAACTCCCAGTTAGTGAGTTTCTAGTGACATACCACCCACTATTAGACATGTGCAGAATGAAAAAATGTTTTTGTTTAATTTAGTTAAAGTAGAAGTCCACCCTAACACTAAAATCCCTGCATCTACAGACATCCACGATCTAACACTAACCTATCTAACTCTGTAAAGAAGAAATTGCTATACATACCTTTTCTGAAGCCCACACTGAGCTGTCACCTGCTGCGTTTTCTCTGTGGAGGCGGGTGCAGAGGAGGCAGCAGACAACAGAAGCCCCATAGTAACTCTATGGGTGACGTCACTCCCCATTCATTTCACAGCCGTTGTTCACTGTGTCCTCTGCAGAGCTTCTGCCGCTGGAGACCGGACCGGATCGGCTTAAAAAAAAAGGTATGTATACTGATTTTTATCTTTACAGGGCTACATAGGTTAGTGTTAGATTGTGGATGTCTGTAGATGCAGGGTTTTTAGTGTTAGGGTGGACTTCTACTTTAATTAACTAATTTCCTTTTGTTAAATTAATTTTACGAATTCGTTTAGTCTAGTTTCATTTATTCGTTAATGGGATTCGATACGTATTTTCCAAATTCGGTCGAATTGAATTCAGTTCGACTGAATATGTAAAATTCAAATTGGAATTTGATTTTTTTTTTCGGTTGGAATGCGGCTGCCGAATTTTTCACATCTAAGAATTACAATATATTTACATTTCATATTAATTTCCCATTTTTTTGGACGAATTGTGTTTCGTTATTTCGGAGGAGTCGCTTACTTTCATTACTATTGTGATTTGGAATTCGGATACATCCGAATCTCCGAATAACAAAAAATGTGTCCAAATTTAGATTCATAACTAAACGAATCGCACATGTCTACCCACTATCATAGAAAAGACTATACATTCCCATTAACCCTTTGACTGTGAATTACATGCCATACATTATGCTCTATCTTCTCCTATGCAGCCATTGACGTATGATATACTTTAAAGCACAGCCCCCACAGTCACATTAGTGTATGGGACCGCAGACAGGAATGCTTGGACAAAATGAACACACAACAAATACTACTTGCAATAAATTTAATTTATTGAATAAATATTTTATTGGATAAAACTCGGCCGCGGCATATATTATTGGTTTAATAAACATATCTATCAAGTATTACAGTACCATACGTATTTATTCAACATAGAAATAACTCAATAACCAAAACTTGAGAAAATACAGCTCAGCCACTACGACTCAAGCTTAAAAAACAATCTTTCTTCAATATTATTTCACAAAACTGTCCCCAAAAGACAGGATGGGGTTGTCTCAACCCCACCTGTCATTGACCCCCAGCACGTGGCCTGTTCAATACATGACTGAAAACCCAAATTCATTATGTCCAAGCCAATGTCCGATAGATGTACACCATCGGATCTATAAAACCCTGAAATCCCGCCCTCGAGATCTACATGCCGATAAGCAAAACCAAATTCCGGGACCATAAATTTGGAAACTGCCCTATTAACCCTTTTCCTGACTTTTTCAAAAGGCCTCAGAACGGCGGAATCTAACCACCGTAACCTGGGAATAATTTCTGAAAAAATGATCACCAGCTTAGGGGATGACAACTTAATAAGATGAATGGAATGTTTAATGCTGAAAATAAGATCCAACGTGCGCATCTGTCCCACATCGTTTCCTCCCAAATGTAAAATTAAAATATTAGGTGTAGGCCAAGAGAGAAGAAGTGAACTGAACTCAAATAATAACTCCTCCCACAGCATACCTCGTCTTCCAAACCAGAAAACTTGGAAATATGTTGGATCCAGACCCAAATTAGAAGTGTAAGAACGAGCAGCTGCACGTTGATGCGCCCAATATACGAAAGAGTGTCCTAAAATTCAGACCACTCCAGGCACACCTATAACAATTAAATAGCAGGGTTAGGACAAATATAGGGTTTAAAAGAATTCGACTTCCACCTACCTAAACTCTTAATGCGACCAGAGACCCAATTAAGCCGCTTCTGTGGCAGCACCGATTCTGAAAGAGTGTGAAGAAATACTTATGTCTGACAGATGCAAGGCTGTGCAACATTTGGACAAAACATTATTAAATTGGAATCTCATGAGAGGTGAACCATCTTCATGGATAAAAAGCACCCCTTCATTTTTGGGGCGAATAGCCAAATAAGAAGACATTCTCATCACCGAACAAATAGGAGAACTGGGACAAGCCAATAGACGTAGCCAAACTGACACATATTTGGGACGTATCAAACTTTCTTTTGTTTTTTTTTTCTGCACATGACCATTTTTCCCTATTGTTGGGTTAGGTGGTCCCTTATTTATTGATTTTGGGTCACTCATTTTTTATATAGAAGTCCCAGAAGGACTTTTTTACTTACACGTTTTATTTGTGTATATTACCCATTGGAGACGTATTTAATATATATCTTTGGTTCTTTTGTATCCAACTACTTTTCCCTAACGTTGGGTTAGGTGGTTCTTTATTGGTTCATATATTTAAAACCAATATATATTTTGTACATATGCACAGGTAGTGTTTTGTCACCTTAGGGACCACACTAATTTATATATGCTTCATTGTTATATATATTATTTTTATGTTCTTACCATTTGTTCTGTTTTTTGTGAAGACATCAACAGCCTTATAGGACCTAGTTTCATCAATATTCTTTATTGTGCATACTGCCTCTCAGACACCATTCTGTTTGGCTCCGCCCATTAAAGGACATCTTTTTAGCGCCACACTTATTTTATATATTCTTTACAATTCTGTCTGATTGTTGTGTTTGGCTGCTCTGCCTTCTGGTTGGCGCATCATCATTTTTGATTTTAGACGTAGCCAAACGCCTTTCTTCGATTGGTCAGTTTTACTAGATTGAATAAATACATTTAAAAATGTATCAGCAAGGATAACGTGTTGCACTTGCAAACCAGAAGGCTTACGTTTACTAATTGACACCATTTCAGAAATCCGTAATGCCCCAAAAAAGGCCAGAGTAAAAACGGCATTAAAAAGTATAGCTTCAAATGATGAAAAACATATAGAACTTGTAATAGAGCAGAAATATGTGAGAACTTCAGGAGTTATAGGACGCCTGTTATCAACCTTAGCATGAAATTTTTTATAACCCTTTAGCGCTTGGTGTACGGAAAAATAACTTAGACAAGAGGTTCAATTATTTAGTTTTTGAAAAAATGAAATGCCTGCTAAAATTTTATAAACATGAGACCATGAATATTCTTTTGACATCAAAAATTCTAGAAATAATAATACCAGATGTTCCGAACAATCGGATACCGCAGCCTGTTTAGCAGACAAAAATTGCAACCATAATAACCATGAGGACCGGTAACCAGACCACGAGGCTGAAGCCAAAGATTTCTCAATATTTTCAGCTACTAAATGATTTCCCATAACCGAGGTGGGCAAGGTGTTCCGATATAATCCGCTGTAGGTAATAGGGAGAAAAAACGCTCCATCTGTAAACGAGAAAGGGCATCAGCCGTCTCATTAGCCTTGCCCTTGTATATATTTAGCCCTAACCCATATATTTAGACAGAGGCATTTATATACCAGATAACGCAAAAGAGCAATTACAGGAGGAGATCTGGAAGACAAACAGTTAACTGCAAACAAAACACCCCAGTTGTTTGTACTAACAAAGATCCTTTTGTTTGCAAACCGTTCACCCCAAAGCTCGAGTGCAACAATTAAAGGGAACAATTCCAGATGTACGATATTAGTACAGAGACCCCTGGTGGACCAACTTACCGGCCAAGATTCAGCGCACCAATGATCCACCCAGATTGCCGCAAATCCAAAAGAACCTGCGGCATCAGTGGCCAAGCAGAAGTCTCTGTCCAGGATAAAATCATCCTGCCAGAAAGCCCTGCCATTAAAATGGAGTAAGAAATTCAGCCAAACTAACAGATCTGCTTTCAAATCCGTAGTTAGTCTAATATGAGAAAAAGGGTTCTTATAACCTGAAATAACCAAATACATGCGTCTGGAAAAAATTCTACCCACTGGTAAAATCCGTGTCGCAAAGGCTAAAAGCCCCAATAATGATTGTAAATCTTTTAATAAGACCTTTGGTTTCTTTTTTTTTAACAACAAGGTTGGTCTTTATTGTAAGAAAGAAATCATGGCATGATACATACACTTCATGTTGAAAAGTATAGCAGTTACATCAATTACATAACATACATTGGCAGGTATCTCGCTACTTTAGTATAAACAGTTAATATTCAGCGGGACCTTAAAGGGGGGGGGAGGCCCACCTAGAGAAAGGAAAATACATCAGACTCAACTTAACCATATGTAGCCAGTTTAAAAGAACAGCTGACTAAATGGGATCAGTCCATGGCTGCCAAATCTTTTCATATTTCATGGGGCACCCTCTACTCTTATATGTCAATTTATATAAGGGGAGAGTCGCATTAACCGAGTTTTCCCATGCTCCCACCGTAGGTGGTAACCGAGAAGTCCATTTTAACAGGATCTCCTTTTTGGCATAAAAAAGCAGAAGCGAAATCAGTATCTTAGTATACCTAGGCCTTTGCTCATCGTCTTGCACACCCAGCAGTGCAAGCTCAGCCGTTAAGGGGGACTCCAACTGAAGGCGAACCTTAAGCCACTCACCCTCCGCAGCCCAGAACCACGACAGCCTGGGACAGGTCCATAACATATGGAGATAAGTGCCTTCAGGAGAGTGGTAACGCGGGCAATTTGGGGATCGTGATGGATAGATTCTGTGCAGTCTCTGAGGCGTATAATACACCCTATGTAAAAATTTGGTTTGTATTAATTTATCCCTAGAGGATATCACTAGTTTAGAACTATTTTCAAAACACTCTTCCCAGGTCTCTCTATCCAAATCAGGCAGATCCACCTGCCACTTTTCCCATAGAGCGTCCATTTTTGGCATATCTGTCTGAAGGAGAGCTAGGTATAAAACAGAAAGGGCTTTGCCGAGGGACTCCTGCGCCAGCAACTCCTCAATAGGATCTGCCTCAAGACTGGGAGGCACGGTGAATTGTGCCCTGGCTGCATGGCGCAATTGGTGGTATCTAAACGCCATCCATGCCGGAAGTCCATATTTGTTAACTAGGGCACTAAATGGAAGGAGGGAGCCAGCTTGTGTTATGTCCCGCAACACCTTGATACCATATCGGGCCCAGATCTGTGGGTCTGGAATTGTCCTGAAGTGGGGAAGAGAAGGATTACCCCATAAAGGACAGTAGGGGGACCACCTATTAGGACGCAGAAATCTTCGTCTAGCCAATCCCCACACCCGCAAGGTTGCCCAAGTCGAAGTCGGGAGGGATGGGTATGCCGCGGGGCCCCTGTACACCAAATTACTAAGTTCAGTAAGTTGCTGCATTGGCTCTTGACTGCTCCAGCCACCATCTTACCGTGACAAGCATAGCTGCCCAGTAATACACTAATAAATTAGGCAAGGCAAGGCCTCCACAACTCACAGGAAGCCAAAGGGTCTGTCTAGCCAACCGGGGGAGGCCCCTCGCCACAGAAAAGCGCCAATGCAACTATCTATGTCCTTGAAAAAGGATGGGGGTATCCACACTGGGCAATTTCTAAAAATGTAATTAAATTTTGGTAAGTAGACCATCTTTATTATATGAATGCGCCCTAGAAGATTAAGGGGCAGCTTAGCCCATCGGGAGCAATGATCTCTAAGTTGTGCCACTAACGGTTGGAGATTGAGGCGCTGAAAGGCCCGCAAGTCCTTTGCTACCCTGATCCCTAGATAGACAAACTCCTCCACCCATGGCAAGGGAGTCTGCATCCCCGACATTCTGGCCTGGTCATCTAATGGGAACAGAGCGGATTTAGACCAGTTGATACGGATCCCCGAGTACTTCCCAAATTCATCAAAGGTCTCAAGTGCTGCATTCAGTGAGGACTCAGCATCATGCAGATATAGCAGAGTGTCATCTGCATATAGGGATATCTTCTCCTCCAGAGGTCCAACCGGAAGTCCCACAATACAGCTCGACTCTCTGACCGCTTTTGCCAGGGGCTCTAAAGCCAGGGCAAATAAGCTGGGGGATAGTGGGCATCCCTGGAGGAGAAAAAAATCCGAAAGGGCATCATTCACACGAACTCTCGCCCTAGGGGCTTGGTATAGTAGACTTAGCCAGTGAGGAATTTGGGACCGAACCCAAATCTACGAAGGACTTCCCATAGGTACCCCCACTACACGGAGTCAAAAGCCTTCTGTGCGTCTAGAGAGGCTATGACTCTTGTATCTTCATTGTCAAGGGAGGCGGCCAGATTGAGAAACAGACGACGGATGTTGATGTCAGTGCCTTTACCCGCCATGAACCCCGTCTGGTCAATATGGACCAGATCGTCCATAACCTTACTTATATGAATGGCCAGTACTTTTGCTAGCAACTTGGCATCTGCATTAATTAATGATATCGGCCTATAAGAGGCACACTCTTCAGGGTTCTTACCGGGTTTGGGCACCAAGACTACTATCGCATCAGACATCGACTCTGGGAGAGAACCTTGTTCCGCAAATTGTTTCAGCAGAGAGGTGAGCCGGGGTGCCAGCAACTCCTGGTAGGTGGAATAAAAATCAATAGGGATGACCTTTGGTTTCTTAATAAGTGACTGAAGAAGATGTGTAATTTTTTCCATTTTTCCAAAAGGTAGCCGAAATTCTCTTTCCACTGTATCAATTGTTATACCCAAAAAATCAATGCAAGTAGTTGGCAAAACCCTTTTTTCAGATGCCAACGGAACACTAAACTCCTTGCATGTATCAACAAAAATTGACAATAGAGAAAGACATTGAGAAGAATCCCATTAATAAAAAATCATCTAGATAGTGGATCAAAAAGTGGGATCCAGATTTAGATGACACCACCCATTCTAAGAAAGTTGAAAATTCTTCAAAATAAAAACAAGAGAGCGAACACCCCATCTGCAGACAGCGATCAAAATAAAATTTTCCTTGAAATTGATAACCTAATGAATTAAAACAATCAGGATGGATGGGAAGAAGTCTAAATGCAGATTTGATATCTGCCTTTGGCAATAAAACGAGACCACCTAATAATTTAATCTTATGCACCGCTTGTTCAAAAGAAGCATAAGAAACTGACGATAAATCATCATTTATCTGATCATTTAAAGATGAACCTGCAGGAAAAGACAAATGATGAATTAAGCGATAGGTATGAGGCTCCTTTATTGGCACCAAGCCTAATGGAGACAAACGAAATTTAAGAAAAGGAGGGTGATCAAAAGGGCCAGAGATTCTACCCATTGAACGGTCCATTTCCAATTTGTTTGTCACTATCAAAGGCAATTCTGAAACTGATTTTAAATTATCCACCATACTGCAACCCGAACCTTGAAATTTTGGGATTAAAAAACCCTCATCAAAACTTTTAATGAGTAGATCCGCTGTCTGTTGATTTGGATAATGCTGAAGCCATGGGAGCATTTTTTCCAAATTCACTGGGGTGAGTGCTTTTAAGAAAAAATTCCCTCAGGTTTGTCTGTTGCTGAGTAGTTGAGGATAATTTACGAAAACATTTAGCTACAGGATATAAGCCTCCACAGAGAGCGCACTCATGTTTGTATTTACATGTAGCCGGCCATCTGCATTGGCTATCATTAAACGATAAACATATACCTATCTTATACGGTACTGCAGGCGTATTAGCGACATTACCTGTACCAGACTTGGGAAAATTCGGTTTCTGTGGAAGGAAAAGGTTAAGACATAAACCTACGTCTTTTGAACCCCACTGTAATCCTGGATAGACCAATAACTTGTGACCAAATGCTTCGTCCTACGAAAACCAAGAAAAACCTAAAAAACACTTGTAGGCTTCCTGTATAATATCAATATGTTGAAACAAGCCAGGACTTTTATCTGGATATTTTTCACAAAGTACACTGGAAAAAATTCAAAAATCCTGCAACCAATTAGAAAAAGATTTTGGAACAGTTCTACGATGATCTTCTTCAAGTTTATCACCTTTATCAGTTTTCAAAAAGGACTCTTTGCCAGATGGTAAAAGTGATAAAATATCTACAAATTCACCTTTCCAGATTTTTTCTTTAGTAGTAACAGATAAATGAAATCCTAAGGGGAAAAAACAGGGCATAGATTTTTTAAAAGTAACATCTGGTAAAGTGCTAGCAATAAGAGCAGGTGTAACCGTTTTATCCTTACAAAAATCTGTGAAACTGGAAGTAAATCAGCTGAATGTGAATGTGGCACATGGTTCTGACCAAATAACCGCAGCTGGTTCCTGTAATGAAACACTATCAGTAGGGGAAGATTGAGTAGCAGACACAGGATTAGTGTGAGAAATTAAAGCAGTGTGAGCTTTAAATTCAGTTAAAAAATTAGAGAAACAAGAAGACAGTTGACTAAATAAGGGCAACAGATGCTTCTCACCTCCAGATACTCCACCCGCACTAGTGACTGAGCTAGGCTGTTGAGATGAATGGAGCACTGGAATAGAAAAACCAGCTGCTCCCAAAGCCTGTGAAGCTGATCCTGTAGTGCCGCTGGAGACAGTAGAATGGTTGACCTGTTGCCTAGGCAACTGTACCTCAGGCAGCGTCACTGTTTGTCCTGGAGATGCCGTGTTCTCAATGGGCCGTTCCGCATTGCTCCGCCCCCGACAAACTCCGCCGCCAGAGATAAGAGTGGCAGGCCACCGTTTGGACTTAGAGGCTAGCTCCGCCCTGCGCTGTGACGCACTCCTGGCTGGTGAAGGGCTGAATCTTCTATGCTGAATGCGCCGCCTCTTGCTTAGCCGCTCCTCCATCACTCCGCCCTCTAAGGCATCGTCCTTTCTGTGACCTGGAAACAGAAGGTCGGCACTAGATTCTGCTTCTTCTTCCAATAGCCTGACATCTTCCGGCAGGACATCCAGGCGATCAGCGACGAACGGAGTGGACGCTCCCACCGCTTGACTCGCAGGTAACTCCAGACATCGCCGGGACCAATCTTCTCCTGCTTCAGCCTCAGCTTGCTCCAATACTTGCGCACCAGGGTCTTCATGTCGCTGAAAAGGATCAAAACAGCAGATGTACTACAGCTCTCTTGCCCAGTATTAAAGCTCAAGTTCTGCTGTTGATCCTCTTCCAAAGGACTGGCCCCGGACCCTATGAACTAGCCCTTTATATAGGGACCCCCTGGAATTCCAGAATGTTCCAGGGGGTCATATGACCCTAGCTGACCTATCCTGATAAGGGGCTACTGGATTCTAGAAGATTCCAAGTTAGCTGACCTTAAAGGACCAATTGCAAGCTTTCCCTCCTTTTTCTCACAGAGGGGAGCCTGAAACTGCTCCTGTCACGACCCCATAAGGAAAAGGGGAGCCTTAAGACAGGCTTATCCACTTTTCCTCATATTTGAAACAGAAACAAACAAGTACTCGAGTAATATCCATGATACTTTTTATTTGTACTACTACAAACATTTACGTTTTCAGGACACGCTTTCAGGGTGTTCCCTTTTTTAGGTCCAAACAGTAATACTGCTTGGACCAAGAAGAAAGGAACACCCCAAAAGTTTATTCCAGGGAGCATACTAATGGCCCCCGCTTGTGCAACTTACCACCTGTGCTGCCAAGTGCCATCCTGTTCCCTGCCTAGTCCTTTCCTCTTTTGTTAGACTTATAGGGCGTACACACGGTCGGACTTTGTTCGGACATTCCGACAACAAAATCCTAGGATTTTTTCCGACAGATGTTGGCTCAAACTTGTCTTGCATACACACGGTCACACAAAGTTGTCGGAAAATCCGATCGTTCCAAACGCGGTGACGTAAAACACGTACGTCGGGATTATAAACGGGGCAGTGGCCAATAGCTTTCATCTCTTTATTTATTCTGAGCATGCGTGGCACTTTGTCCATCGGATTTGTGTACACACGATCGAAATTTCCGACAACAGATTTTGTTGTCGGAAAATTTTATCTCCTGCTCTCCAACTTTGTGTGTCGGAAAATCTGAGGGAAAATGTCCGATGGAGCCCACACACGGTCGGAATTTCCGACAACACGCTCCGATCGGACATTTTCCATCGGAAAATCTGACCGTGTGTACGGGGCATTAGAATGGTTAGTGGAGAATTCACTAAATATTAGTCTCTTTTTCACAAATGTCCTTCCAACTATGAATAAAACCTGGATATGCTCAGTGCTCAGAACCTTTGGGTTTATTATTAGCGTGGATTTGGGTCTGTGGAAGAATAAAACCGATCTCCATCTGCAGCAAACATGGGTGGCATCAGGGATCTACTTAGACCCCTAATGTCACTATTAAGTTGACCAGTGGCTTCTTAGCCCCCTGGTGAAAGTAATAAAGGTAAGAAAGATAAGAGATGCTAAAATGTCAACATTTTCAAAAATAAATGTTAAAAAATTAAAACGGTATCTTTCAGTGCAGAAAGGGTTGACCTTCAATACAGAGGACCCTGGCACATAAGAGATGAGTGAGTAAGGAATAGGTTAAGTTTAGATTAAAGAGGGTTGGCGTGGGGTTAACAACAAAGGTGAGTGTGAGAGGTAAGTATAGGGAACCAGTCTCTGTGCTGTGAGCTCTGAGCTGAAATCTAACGAGAACACACTCACACACACATAAGGTATATACCCTAGGAAACACAATTTTCTAAAGGCAAATAGGCTGTTCACTCTGCAAGGGAATTTTCCCTTAGCTTAAAGTAGTTCTAAACTCAAAATAATGTTTTACCTTAATGCATTACCCATAGGCTACTGCTGCTGTCAGTCAAACTCCTGTGAGGATAGAACAGGGAGTGTGTCACGTACCTGACTGTGGAGCCCCAGATGAGGATGGCCTCTTGCACAACTCCTGTCCAAGCACCCCTGGTGGTGGAGACAGGGACTGCTGGGGGGCAGAAGAAGGGTGCAGGTGCCTGGCAGCTGTAGGAGTGAGCTGTAACTTGAAGACACAGGAGCCCTCCCAGTGGTGGAGTGGAGTCTGGTCACAAGTCTTGTTCAGCGGGAGCCAGGCAGACAGGTGCAGAATCAGGATCAGTTGCAAGGTCAGGAACAGGCAGAAGTCGGTAACGTGCTGGCGGTGGGGTACCAAATCAGGAGGCAGAGCCGTAGTCATAAATCCAAGCCGGGTCGGTAACATAAATAAGAAGCAGATATAGCATGCAGGGGTGATCCAAGAGAGTTGTCAGACATAGCTGGGCCAGGAACAAGGTCAGCAGACATGGATAAGAATCAGGAGCACAGGAACCAAAGCTGAAGACAATCCAGCACTGAAGCCAGGCAGACTCTCAGTTTAAATAGACTGCTGGGCGCCATAATCTATGGATGCGTGCGCATGCTAATGTGTACTATCCTTGCTCGTCTTAGTCTGTGACTCTGTACATGCGCATTAGAATTAGCACTTGCTGAACGGGTATTAGCCTCTGCTGAATGGAAATGAGCACCTGCTGCACGAGTTCTCTAACAGAGTGGTTTACCGGCACTGTGTGCGTCTATGTATGCACACAGCCCAGCTCAGTAGCAGAGCTGCACCAATAGTACAACTGGGCCCCAACACTAGCGGCTGAAGAGTTAGGATTAAAGACTGTCCCTTTGCAGCTGCTACACAGAGACCTTCACCTATTGCTTATGCTAAGAGGTACCTCCCAGGGAACATTGCACCATATCCTAGCCATTCTCCTAGAATGCACTCTAGATTAAAGTTAGATTTTGTTTCGGATAGATTTGTTAGGTTAAAGATTTTGTTTAGTTACATTTGTTATGTTAGAATGATTCATTTTTGTAATTCATTTAGTTTTCATTTCCAATTCGATTAAAAATTTTTGTCCATATTCGATTCAAAACAAATATCCAAAAATTAATTAGGTACTACTTGTTCATAGACTGCTTAAATATTTGTATCTAAGGAATTGTAATGCCCTGAACACACAATCGCACATTCCGACAACAAAATCCATCAGATTTTTTCCGACGGATGTTGGCTCAAACTTGTCTTGCATACACACGGTCACACAAAGTTGGTCGGAAATTCCAAATGTCAACACATACGACGAGCCGAGAAAAATTAAGTTCTATAGCCAGTGCTGCTCTTCTGCTTGATTCTGAGCATGATGGCACTTTGTGCGTTGGAATTGTCTACACACGATCGGAATTTATGCGAACGGATTTTGTTCTCGGAAAATTTTAGAGCCAGCTCTCAAACTTTGTGTGTCGGAAATTCCGATGGAAAAAGTCCGATGGAGCCCACACACGGTCGGAATTTCTGACAACAAGCTCCGATCGCACATTTTCCATCGGAAAGTCCGATCGTGTGTACAGGGCATAAGTCTACTGTGTAACAGATTTTGCAATCACTATTGGGGTCTACACATGATATGATAATCGTATCCGGAATGATCACATGATTTTTAATGTGTAGACAAATTTCAAGCGCCAATTCAGACTTTCCCAAAGAAAATTACTGAAGGAGCAAACTGCACAATTGTTCTCATTACTGAACAGAACTTACGATTTTCATGTAATGTGTACTGGTTTCGTACAACATCACATGAGAAATATTGCGCATGCTCACATAAAAAAATTATAACCCAGAAGATCATGCATCCATTCGTAACCATGAAGTACATATAGGCATTATAATAACCACAAAGGTCCTGCCTGGCCTATAGTCAAATGAACTGGTTAACTGCTTTCTGGCCTAGACCTATAACCTATACAGCGTCAAGGCGGCTCTACTGTATATGTGATCTGGCAATTCCGGGTAGGGGGTGCGCCACAGCTCTGCTATGATTTTATAAAGCAGATGTGGAACACACACAGGTAGAGCCCTGTCCTGTTGGCGGGGAAGTAATATATTTTCTTTCCCCGCAAAACAGGGAATGAATTTGATAACTTCCCCTTGTAAAAGCACCACACACTGTACACATAAACACTGGCTAGGCACACATTTAACACTTTGATCACCCTAGATGTTTAACCCCTTTCCAGCCTTCCCAGTGTCATTAGTACAGTGACCGTGCATATTTTTAGCACTGATCGTTATATTTGTGTCACTGGTTCCCAAAAAGTGTCAGTTTGTGTCAGAATGTCCGCCGCAATATCTCAGTCGCTGATCGCCACCATTACTAGTATATAAAAAAATGTAAATGAAAATATTCCATAGTTTGTAGATGATATAACTTTTGCGCAAACCAATCAATATACGCTTATTGGGATATTTTTTTACCAAAAAATATGTAACAGAATACATATTGGCTTAAATTTATGAAGAAATTTGATTTCTTCAATTTTTTTTCATTGGATATGTTTTATAGCAGAAAGCAAAAAGTAATGTTTTGTGTTTTTTTTTTCAAAATTTTCTTTTTTCTGTTTAAAAAACACAGAGGTGATCAAATACCACCAAAAGAAAGCTCTATTTGTGGGGGGGGGGGGACATAAATTGCATTTGGGTACAGCGTCGCATGACTGCGCAATTGTCAGTTAAAGTAATGCATGAAGGGGGGTAAATCTTCCGGAGGTCAAGAGGTTAAAGTCATTGTAAACCTCAGACATGAAATATGAACAAAGCAAATCCCTCTATAATGTGTACTCGAGAGCAACAAGTGTAATTTCTGTCTGCCACTTCTGACAATTCTGACCTCAAGAGAAACATGGTGACAGGGGAGGGAGCTCCAGCAGATTGACAGTCTCAGCTCTGTTTCTGTGTGCTGTGTGAAGGGGCACAATCAGCTCTCAGACCTCTCCTCGCTGAGCTCTGCAGAGTGTTACTTCAGTTCAGCTCTCTGCCCCCTTTCTTCTGAACTCTGACAAGCTTTATTCATTCTGGACTTTGAACAGATGTAGGGAAGAGAAGACGGCAGATAAACAGGTACAACTTATGTAGGAGGATGTGTTTCATCTCTTTGTATCACCTGCAGCCAGTGCCTCACTGACTATCTAATGCATATTCCTACCATTAAGGCAGCTGTTCAGTAGGGAAGTCAACTCATGAAAGTGTTTTTGTGGCTGAAATGCTAAACAAAGTCACTCACTTTACCATTTAAAGGAACTGAAAGCGTAGTTGTGAAGTAACCAAGCCACAAGAGAAGAGCTGACACTTTCCGTCTATCTAAAGCCACAAGTTGTAGTAGTGAAGGGTTTAAACTCCAGTCAGTTTATATTTTACAAAGGCAAAGGGTGGGGATCTGCCTGTGCCGCATTGGGGACACCTTCACTTGCTCAACTGGATTTACAACAAAAATAAAGGGTAAATCCTCTGTTTACATGTGTAGCACTACCCCTGCAGGAGCCTCTGGTGAATGTTGGTTATCTCCCACCCTGCACAGCCAGGCACATACATTTCTCAATCATTCCTGAGACAAGAAGCAGTCCTTGCAGCTCTGTTTGTTTTATTTAGGGGGATTAAACTTGAAAGGGGAAGGGTTGTTATAGGATGCACTTGAGCAATAGAAACTCTTCAGGGACACAAACTATATACATCCGGTATATATACACTTCTCTTCTTCTATCTCCAGCACAGACTTGCTTGTAGTACTACACCTCCCAGAACCAGATAGCTCTGGCTGTTGGCTCCAACAAACTCTCAGTTAGATCCTTGCCAATGCCCTTTGCAGACAGGAACCGTGGGCCCCTTTTGTGTAGCAAAAATAGAGGTCTTTGGTGCAAGCTGTCCTCTCCTGTGGCTACTGCTCCCAGTAAGACCTCTTCAGGCACTGCCAGCCCGCCTGGCTGCAGCTTCCCCTTTCACTAGCCCTCCTGGCTACCTCTTCACAATCCACCCAGATTGACTCTGCATCCATCCCAGACTGCTTGCACCCAGTGCTTTCACGCATGCTTGTGTAACACTCACTAGCCTTCCTGGCTGTCTTCCTCCCTGGATATTTGTCCGACAGTGTTCTCCTGCTGTCCTCTCCTTGCTCCTGTACCTCCTGGTCAGGATCCTTCAGTGTGTCATGAGAAGGGTCCCTTCCACACCCGAGCCCAGGCCTAAGTTGACCCCCCACCCCCAGACTAGGGGGCTACTCTCAAAGGCCTCCAGCAGCCTAACACTCCATCTCCATCTTTCACCCGAACTCCACACTGCCCCAGTTGGGCTGACTCAGAGTATTTGATGGGGTTGCCCCCTGCCAACCCTTCTGTTGGGGATTGGTCAGGGCCCTTAGAATACTTCAGCTAGCTCCTCCTGGACTCCTAACTGCTTCTGGAACCTTTTTCAAGTTTCCAGCAAGCAGGGAGGAGTTGCCAGAGAAGCTGCTGCTAAGTCATCCAGCCTACCTGAATTACTCATCCGACCCAGAAAAACACACAAGCTTGTCTGCCAGCCAAGTCTGAAATTTTACCGACACTAATACAAAAACATAATATTCTCTCACACCAGCCACGCTAGGGGGTGCTACACTCACACCCCGAGGGCTTTCACACTGGAGCGATGCGCTGGCAGGACGGTAAAAAAAGTCCTGCTAGCAGCATCTTCGGAGCGGTGAAGGAGCGGAGTGTATACCGCTCCTTCACCGCTCCTGCCCATTGAAATCAATGGGACGGCGCGGCTATACCGCCAGCAAAGCGCCTCAGCAGAGGCGCTTTGCGGTGGTTTTTAACCATTTCTCGGCCGCTAGCGGGGGGGTAAAACCGCCCCGATAGCGGCCGCATACCGACGGTAAATAGCGGCGCTTTACCGCCGACGCCTGCCCCAGTGTGAAAGGGCTCTAAAAGTGCATTAGCAGATCACTGGACATATTTGTAATCCATGGATGCGATCGCCCGCCATAGTTGCCACGGGTGACAGCACATGGTAAAAGTTCACTGAGTAGCAAATTTGAGCACAAGTGTCTCCTCTCCTCTCCACCTCGGTTGGGGCAACTGGGTAAACAGTGCAGCAATAACTTGAGGCAGCTCCCACTGGTTGCTATGGACAACGGCACTTGGGTTTTGAAATGACAGTCACAAATAGGGATGAGCTGAACAGCCCCCATTCTGTTTGTAGCAGAACATGTGAACAGGCAAAAAATGTGTGCGAACACCATTAAAGTCTATGGGACACAAACATGAAAAATCATTTTAAAGGCTTATATGGAAGTCATTACCATAAAATGTGTATGGGGACCTGGGTATTGCCCCAGGGGACATGTATCAATGCAAAAAAAAGCTTTAAAAACTGCCTTTTTTAAGAGCAGTGATTTTAATAATGCTTAAAGTGAAACAATAAAAATTAAGTATTCCTTTAAATATCGTGCCTGGGGGTCCCCTTGGTCTGCCTCTAAAGTAGCGCATCTTTCCCATGTTCATAACAGTCCCATAGCAAAATTACATTTCTAAAGGAAAAAATGTCATTTAAAATTGCTCGCGGCTGTAATGTACTGCCAGATCCTGGCAATACACATATAAAATTATTTTAAAAAAACGGCGTGGGTCTCCCCCCAGTCCATTACCAGGCCCTTCGGGTCTGGTATGGATATTAAGGGGAACCCTGCAACAAAATGTAAAAAAAAAAAAAATAGGGCATGGGGGTCCCCTCAAAATCCATTCCAGACCCTTATCCGAGCACGCAACCTGGCAGGCCACTGGAAAAGGGGGTGGGGGATGAGAGAGCGCCCCCCCCCTGAACCGTACCAGGCCACATGCCCTCAATATGGGGAGGGTGCCTCATCCCCACAACCAGTGGCGGCCCGTCCATAGGGGGCGCCTGGGTGCCAACCCCCCCCCCCCCCCCTCCTGTAGTAAAAAAAAAATAAAAAAATTAATTAATTAATTAATTAAAAAAAAAATTTTTTTTTTAAAAACGGCCCCTTTAAGAACAAAAAAAAAAAAAGTACTTTAACAAAGTGCACTGTGGCGCCGGACGCAGTGCACTATGGGAAGCGCCACGTCAATGCAATCACGAGATTGCAGACGTGGCGCTTCATTTGCGGGCTTTTAACCCGCCTTGTGGCGCAAACGAAAACGCTGATTAGCTTCCGCCCGTAGAATCATTGTGATTCTATGGGCGGGAGCATTGCTTTTCAAATCTCGAGGTCACTTCCGGCTTTTGTGAAACAGACTAAAGCCGGAAGTGACGTTGGCAGCTCCGTTCTTCGGCCCGAGCGGAGCTGCAGGAGGAAGGTAAGAGAGCAGTATGAAGGACGGGTTCCAGTCTGGCAAGGAGGGTGAGCTCCAGCACAGCACAGCTGCATCTGTATCTGTCCCTCTCTTCCCCATTCCCCCCCTCTCCTGTCTTACTAACACACGGGCTGAAGACACCTCCGAGTGTCTTCCTATACACAGACAGAGGGGGAGGGGGAGGAGAATGGACACATACACAGGACGTGCTGATCTGAGGTCTGAATATGACACTTGCAGGGGAAGGGGGGCAAGTTATCAAAGAAAGATAATCACAGTGATTTGGGGGGCTGGGAGAGGATGCTGTATGTGCTAGGGGCCACTTTGGGAGCAGAGAGGATTTGTACTAGAAGGGGGGTTGAATATAAAATTAGACCCCCCCAGCACAAATCCTCTCTACTCCCAAAGTGGCCCCTAGCACATACAGCATCCTCTCCCAGCCCCCCAAATCACTGTGAGTATCCTTTGATAACTTGCCCCCCTTCCCCCTTGTTCAAAGAGATGCTGGCTGCTATTAAGGAGACAATCATGGTGTCTGGGATCAGTGGACACAGTGGATGCGTTTTGATGACACAGTGGATGCGTTTTTGATGACACAGTGGCTGCGTTTTTGATGACACAGTGAATGCGTTTTGATGACACAGTGAATGCGTTTTGATGACACAGTGGATGCGTTTGATGACACAGTGGATGCGCTTTTGATGACACAGTGGCTGTGTTTTTGATGACACAGTGAATGCGTTTTGATGACACAGTGGATGCGTTTTTGATGACACAGTGAATGCGTTTTGATGACACAGTGGATGCATTTTTGATGACACAGTGGATGCATTTTTGATGACACAGTGGCTGCATTTTGATGACGGTGGCTGCGTTTTGATGACAGTGGCTGCGTTTTGATGACAGTGGCTGCGATTGATAACACAGTGGCTGCGTTTTGATGACAGTGGCTGCGATTGATAACACAGTGGCTGCGTTTTGATGACACAGTGGCTGCGATTGATGTTTTTTTTCCAGAATTTTTCAGTTTGTTTGCGCCCCCCCAAAAATTTTGAGCACCAGCCGCCACTGCCCACAACACTTGCCCGGTGGTTGTGGGGGTCTGCGGGCATGACCCCAGATCCCGCCCCCCCCCTCCCCCCCATGTGAATGGGTATCGGGTACAGTGTCAAAAAAGTAAAAATGACAGGACATCGCGGGACACTTTTTTTTTTAAATAAAGGAATTGTCCAAAACGGTCTCCTGCTATTTTCACTTTTTTGACACTTTTTTTGTGAATGGGTAGGGGTACAATGTACCCCTACCCATTCACATGGGGGGGCGGGATCTGGGGCCCCCTTGTTAAAGGGGGCTTCCAGATTACGATAAGCACCCTGCCCACAGACCCCCACAACCACCGGGCAAGGGTTGTGGGGATGAGGCCCTTGTCCCCATCAACATGGGGACAAGGTGCTTTGGGGGGGGCCCAAAGCACCCTCCCCATGTTGAGGGCATGTGGCTTGGTACAGTTCAAGAGGGGGGTGCTCTCTCATCCCCCCCCCTTTTCCTGTGGCCTGCCAGGTTGCATGCTCGGATAAGGGTCTGGTATGGATCTTGGGGGGGACCCCCACGCCATTTTTTTTTTAAATGTTGGTGCAGGGTTCCCCTTAAAATCTATACCAGACCTGAAGGGCCTGGTATGGATTATGGGGGGGACCCCCACGCCATTTTTTAGAAAAGTTTGGCGCAGGGTTCCCCTTAACCACTTCAATACACTATATTATATATACTACACTGCCTGAATATAGATTCTACACTGAATATCTAATCTACACTAAATGCAGAGTATATACTAGGCTATATACAAATACACTGCCTGTACTGACTGAATATAGATTTTACACTGAATCACTAAATGCAGAGTGTGTGTGTATATATATATATATATATATATATATATATATATATATATATATATATAGCACTAACTCTCGGTGGAGCTGCTGGTTTAAGCGGGTCTGTTACCTTCACTTTGCTTCCCTCTGTTTCACCGGCACCGGGTCTAGGGGTTCCGTTGAGTTTACTGCTGGACGACACACATCACCAACACTGGAGTACCTTTTCAATGCTTTATTAAACAGTCAAACTTTAGGAAGTAGCAGGAAAGAGGCGGAAAAGGAAACTTTCAGGAGAAACTCAAATATCTTCTTACATGATTTTAGCGACTAATGTCCCGGTAGAATTCAGATAGTTATGTGGAATACGTTCCCCTTATGGGACGCACTCTTTGCTCGTCTGGATCAGCCTCTCTCACTGGTCTAGCAGCCAGTACGCAGCACGAATCTAAAGTCTCTGCCACAGACTTATTTGGGGGGTAAATCTGCACAATCCTCTGCCACAGGATGTATCAGATCTTCTGCAATGAATAGTCAGTCACAGTGCCTGAACCTTTAAGCCGAACCGGCGACACTATGCTGTATAATTACTTCTTTTGGATACATCCTTCAACCGAGTCACCAGGCCCCTCTATAAACCAGCACGCCGCGTGATCTCTCCAAGACGGGTCCTTCCCTGGGATCTCCTTGGCTGTTCAGCTTCGTCACACAGGACCGACAGCTCAGGACCATTCCTCGGCCACGGTGGTAGGAACCCAGACAAGCCTCTGGACCCACCCCTGCACCCGATCGGAGAACCACGAGGTAGCTCCTTAACTCATACCTGTCGGCCAGGAGGGCCAGCAGGTGGCTGTAAAACGAACTTAGAACATGGCGCCTGTCCCATAAATACCCCCTTCCCAGAATGCAACTCGGAGGACCACCTCCACCGAGCTTGTCTCTGAGACAGAGGAGCATCTATACACTTTGACACGTTGCCCTTCCAACACTGACTAATGGTAACAGCGACACCGATCAGTCAGCAAGGAAGCACACACAACGTCAGCCAAGCTGGAACAGAGGCAAACTTTAACCTTCCTAACACACAATTTACTAAATCTACCTAATCTGCGGTAGATTGAAAATCTACCAGCGCTACATATATATATATAATAAATACACTGCCTACACGCCACCAACTAAACTGCCTAATCTCTCTTTATTCATTACACTATTTATGGCCACCGTGTAAGCAGCAGCCTTATATAGTGGGGGCATGGACTTAGGCCCCTGAGCCATGATTGGCCAAAGGCACCCAATTTTGGCTCTCTCAGCAGAGGGCGCTGTGACTGGCCAAAGCATGCAGGTCAGGTGCATGCTTTGGCCAGTCATAAGACACCAATGCACTGCGATCTTAGGCCCCTGAGAAATGATTGGCCAAAGGCACCCAATTTTTAAATTCGACTCGAACATCGGGCTCATCCCTAGTCACAAACAGACCCTCTGGTGGTCTTTTGGAACAAGGCACAGACAGTTCCCTGGCTCGATGAAAAACTCTGGTTGACCGTGGGCAGGTTGACCGTGGGGAGATATCCCCAACGACGCCCACAAATGTAGCGCTACCCCTGCAGGAGCCGCTGGTTAATGTTGGTTATTTCCCACCCTGCACAGCCAGGCACATGAATTCTCCACAGTCCTCCCAGACTGACTCTGCATCCATCCCAGGCTGCTTGCACCCAGTCCCTTCAGGCATGCCTCTCAGTCTTCTGATTGTAGCACTCACTAGCCCTCCTGGCTGTCTTCCTCCCTGGAGATTTGCCCGGCAGTGTTCTCCTGCTGTCCTCTCCTTGCTCCCTTGCCTCCTGGTCAGGATCCCTCCGTGTGTCATGAGAAGTGTCCCTTCCACACCCAAGCCCAGGCCTGAGTTCACCTCCTCCCCCTGCCCCAGCTGGGCTGACCCTTCTGTTGGGGATTGGTCAGGGTCTTCAGAATACTCCAGCTAGCTCCTCCTAGACTCTTCCTAACTGCTTCTGGAACCTTCTCCTTGTTTCCAGCAAGTAGGGGGGTCACCAGAGAAGCTTCTGATGAGTCGCCCAGTCTACTTGAGTCACTCACCCAACCCAGAAAAACACACAGGCTTGGCTGCAAGCCAAGCCTGAAAATGTACCTACACTAACACAAACATCCTACTCTAGCTCTCTAGCCATGCTAGGAGGTGCTACACATGGATCAAAATACTGCCAGATAAGCAAGAACTGGCAAAATTTCAATCCATGTATGGCCATTCCCGTCCATGAGAAGTTGATCTATTGATCGACTTTTCATTCATGGGCTTGTTGGTATTTTTTTGCTTGATCAGCTCATGCAGCCAATTGGTTGCAGTGCTGATCAGTGTATTCTGCTGGTGGGGGCAGTCCCACTGTCAGAATACAATGACGCTGCAAGCAGGATTCCCCATCCACCTCAAATGTGAGGATGGGGGAATCGGTTGATTTTTTCTTTCAGCCGCCTGGCTGAATGAATTGTGAGATTCTGGAATCGCTTTGTAGTATCCAGTGTTCATCTGCCCGCTAACTGGTTATATAAACTTATCTGGACAATGGTGACACATTGTCCATAACTGTTATTACTGTAATGCAAAACTTCTATCTATATGCATAATAGCAAAACCCCTGTAACATCTTACTCAAAATACTAATTTCCTTTGTTAGCTTATTTACAAGAGTTTAAGATGTAGACTCTATTCTTTAAGAGGAATGCTGGACTTGCTGCAGTTCTTTTAAAAATGAAATAACATGGTCACTTACAAAGACCACAGATTCAAATCTACCAGGGTTTTATCTGCCATAAGCTATAGTTTAAAGATCTTATGTTAATCATTTACACCTCTAGGATGACGGAAACATTTATGTTGGTCATACAGACCCTTGTGAACTGATCCAGAGTGTAGTCTCCTAGACATTTTTCTTTATTTCTTGTTTCATGTATTTAATTGCATTATGTCACTAGATGGCGCTATAGGTCTTAATTCTTTTCACCAGTTATAACTAGTCTTATACTTCTTACTCAAAGGGAGTAAACGATCTGCTAATCTATTGGAACTAAAAATAAGGTTAACCCTCATATAATTTAACACTGTAATATTTTAGCATGTTCTTCTTTCTTAAATAAAGAATTTATTTAAAAAAAAAACACTGTAATAGCCTGTTTTTATTATATGGTTTAAAAAATATAAGTTTGTTGATTTTATTATAGCCCTTTTTTTTTGGTTTGTCACAAAAAGCTTGTATTGAGTATCTGCAGAAATAGCACAGGTATACAGGTCTACATCAATGCAATGATATTGTAAGTTATAGAAAACAAAGGTTTGCAATAACAGTATGCATTGTTGAATACACTGATAATAATCATAAAAGCTAATGGCACACAATAACAATATAACAATATGCTGTGCATTCAAGTGTACCAAGCTGGTAATAGCTTGTTTTGTCTATGGGAGAGCAGAAACAGGTTTACTTACCTGATCCTCCAGTCCTCTGACAGACAACACTCCTCCACGATCCGGCGGTAGACTGTTCCTCGGCATCCTCACGCCCAGAGCAGGGCTGTGGACCCTGCTGTGGTCTTGATGACGTCAGACTGCTAGAGAGCACGGGGGTGCAAAAGCTGCATGGACCGGTCTAGCTGTGGGGAAGAGCAGAGGATTAGGTAAATATATTTTCTTCTATTGTTCGCCTGTGGCCTTGGTCTGATGTGAAGGCCAGTGTGAAGGAATGTGATGTAGATAATAATAGTAATCTGAAAATGTCTATTTTCTTATGTGCATACATATTTTTCTCCTTACTCATTATATAAGTATACAGGTTTGCTCTGTTCCTATATTTTCTCAAGATGGCGGGTACCCCCTACATCCCACACATCAGAAGAACGCGGAACTGAAGATAAGACCAAAGACAGCCAAACCTCGTTATGAAAATTCTCCATCTTCTTTATCTTCTTAACCAATGAGATGTACCTATTAGACTAACATAGCAATGACGTATTTGTGTGTATAAAACATTAACACCGCCTTGAATAAATTAGAAGTGAAACAAGTAATAGCGCTGAGCGTGTCTCAGAGTGTTTACTTTTATATGCATGCATATCAACACTTTTCAAATTAGAGACAGCAGCAGATAACCTTGGGCTCGATTGGAGCTCTTAATCATTTCCATAACAGATGGTGCCGAAACCCGGGACCTCAGGCTACAGTCGAAGTTATACCGCGACAAGCATTCAGGCGTTAACTGATTAATGAGAGTGGGGTTTGCGCAGCCCTAACAGTACCGGTGAGTTGATTTATATTCTTACCACTGTACGACTCTCTTATCTTTCGGTTGACGGCTGGATTCTGTCGGTATGCTGAGACTGTCTTAGAGGCAGGTATTTCCTCGCCTGAGGTTGTTTTAACGAACCTGCCAATGGGTTTCTGCTGACTGTATTTTTTGTTCACTGTCTGCCATTCTTTGGGCTACGAAGCTCAGCAGTCTAAGGGTTCTACATGTGTGAATGGGTAGTCTCATCGCCAGATGAGCTTTCAGCCTCTGGCATGAGATTGTTTCCCTTGTAGCAAACGTTATAGACTCGTTACTCTGGGTTCGACGAACCTTTGAGGGGTATTTCAGCTGCTGGCTTTGCAGCCTGAAGTGCTACATGTGTGAATGGGTAGTCTCATCTCCAGATGAGCTTTCGGCCTCTGGCATGAGATTGTTTCCCTTGTAGCAAACGTCTATAAACGTGTTTATTTTACAGGGTGGTCTGCCCTTGTGGTTATCTTAGCCTGCTGAAATTTTGCAGTTCGAAGAGTGGCAGGTGTAATGTCCTGTCGTGATTGTATTTGTGGTTTATTGTTTGCTGAGAGGGGGTGGGGACTGGTTAAGGTCGGAGGGGGGCTGCCCGGGGGATCTGTTGGGTCGCGGGCCGTTGCTCCTCACTACCCCTGATGTGTTTGTTCTTGTTCTGAGATTAACCGTACATTAGTCTTATGAGCTCCCACCGAAGGAATTTGCTGATAAGAACGCTGAGAAAAATATTAACCCCTTGGTTGTACGAGAGAAAGTGATATTGTAATGAAAGTGATATTGCAAAGAAGGAGAGAATAAGATGTTGAAATAGTTAACAAAGTTGAAAGAAATGGCGAAAGTTATGTTGCTGAAGAGACAGGGAGAAAAATCCTGTGTGATAAAGAAAATTGGATAAAGGAAGTTAAGAAAGATGGCGATTGTATTAAGTATGTGTATCACAGAGCTGATGATATGTTGGAACTTGAAACAAAGGAGGGGAGGGACAGCACTGCCCTCCGTCTAACAACCACTCCTTTCTCACCACCCAAGCACAACCCACTGTGACAACTCAGCCCGGCGGCCATCTTAGTGCACCCATGCCTTCACTTTCTACCCAGTCCAGTGCACTTCCTGCCGGCGGCCATCTTGGTACACCCAGTAAGCTTAAACAGCCTGTACCCAGCCCTCCCTGTTTTAAACCAAGATGGTTCATACCACACACCTGTCTTCCCCAATACGGGAGCATCACATTCCCAGGCCGGATATGTTAATGATAAAGAAGCATCTGAGTGGGAAGCCCAACAGCAGGCAGCAAGGCCACCCACTGATTTAACCCCCAATCCGGCTCCAGACTCTCAGTTCCGAGAGGATCTCAAACACATGCTGGCAACCGTAAAGAACAGTGCCCCTTGCCAGACCCTGCCCCAACAACAGCCTCGGTTACCAGAAGGGGCACCAGTGATGTATGTCGCTTTTACTCTATCACAAGCAGCGGCCTTAGTGACAAGTCTGCCTGACCCAGAGAAGCAGCCAATTCCCTTCTACCACAGGATAGTGCAGATACAAGAAACTTACTCAGCTGCCTGGAGAGACTTGATCAGCCTATGCCAAATCAAAGCAGGATATGTCTTTTGGCCAGTCATGCAGATGGACTTCAATGATGCCTGCCTGACAAGTGCCACTTCCTACACCTCAGGCGTGGAGTTCTGTGCACAACTCCACGACTGGGCAAAGGAGAAGTTGACGGATCAGAAGACCACAATCCAAGATATTACCCAAGATAAAGGGGAGTCTGTGAAGAAGTATCATGCTAGACACATAAAGGCACACACACACATGTTATCAACTGCTTTTGTTTCAGGGCTCAGAGAGGATATCAGAAAAGGCCTGATGGTGGCCCGCCCTGAATACCATTCAATGAAAATGTCTGATTTATTGTTGGTGACCAGAGGTATAGAAAATCAAAAAAGTAAAAAAACCAACGCCCCTCATGGTAACCCATGACGAAGATCCCGCCTACACTAGTCCACCACCACTGCTCAATACCAGGGAAAGGATCACCTGTTACAACTGTGGGAAACGGGGTCACTTCAGAAAAGAATGCAGAGCCCCAAGATGTCCCAGATTGACAGGGGTGCAGCCAAAAGTGTGTTGAGGGCGGTGAACCTGCCTAATAATTCTTTCCTTTCCACTTCCTGATTTGCTTGCCAGATTTGTGGTGTCCTCTACATGTCCCTTGAATCTACTAGGAGCTGATGTGTTGTCCAGACTACAGGCCTCAATCAGGACACGCCTGAAGGGGGGATGAAGTTACATACTCCCCTGTCTTTAGAAGACTCATCTGCTTTGGGTTCTCTGCCTCTCCTGATGACACTTAATGAAGAAAAAAACTTCAAGTTCAATACTGCAGGAAGTATTTGACAGAATCCCTGCGTGCCTATGGTCCACAGGACCGGAAGACAACGGTCACTTAAAGGTGCCACCAGTTTCAGTCAAGCTAAAAGAGGGCGCATCATTGCCCCGGAAACCACACAATAACCCCAAGAAGAGAATCCTAAAAAGAGAACCAGGTACCTACTGTGGATGCCTTTGACTGCAAAATACCTCACAGAGGTGGACCTTACAAACGTTTTCTTCAGTGTCCACCCTCACCCCTCCTGCTGGTACCTTTTTGCATTCATCCACGGAAAGAAACGGCAACATACCTAAACAGTTGTGCCACAAGGGGCACAGAACTTTCCAAGCCAGTTTGCAAAAGCTATGGCTATCATCCTTGACACATGACAAGAGGAACACCCGGAAGTGATTCTCTTCCAACATGTTGATGACCTTCTCTTTTGTGCAGCTGACTTACCCCCTGTTGAAGTCACCTCAGAAAGCCTGTTGTGCTATCTTGCCAACCAGGGCTGCAGAACCACAAAGCCCAAAATGCAGTGGTGCTCAACACCTGTCATTTTCCTTGGACTAATTTCCTAGTGCAGAGCATGGATTACAGAAGCCTTCCTGCTGATGCTCTGCAATCAGACCCCTTCCAGATGTCTCCTGAAGAAATATCTAAAGTTTGAAGCCTTTAAGTGCGCCACCTCCTGCGCTAGGGCTCCCAGACTACGACAAAACGCTCAAGTTCTTTGTATCCGAACGTCTGGGACATGCTGCAGGTGTACTCACCCAATCACACGGCATCAGCCTACGCCCCATAGGATATTATTCCTGTCGGCTGGATGCGGTAGCAAGAGGAGGCCTATTGTGTCTGCGAGCTGGATTTGCTATACAAGCCTTGCTTGACAAAACTTTGAACTTGGTCCTCGGACACTGCCTCGTTCTGCTTGCTCCCCATGACGTTGTTGCCATATTCAACCAAGATCCAGCCGAAACACTAGTCTACTACCAGACACTTGAGACTCCTGTGTTCCCTCCTACTGGACAGCATTACTCTATTAAGTTGTCAAACACTGAACCCTACCACCCTTCTTCCACTTCTCGAGGGGGGAAAGGAGGAGGAGGAGTAGAGTCTTGACTTGTCACCCCCGTGACCGCACAGAACACGCGGTCACCACTGAAAACACTGTTCTACAAGCTGAAGCCTTACCACCGGTGATGTCTACACAGGATGCAGAGCTGTAAGCACTTACTACAGCACGTAAATGGGCAGAGGGAAAAAGAGCCAACATTCATATGGACTCAAGATATGCTTTCAGCATTGCCCATGATTATGGTGTTATCTAGGACAGAGGATTCCTGATGGCTGCAGGAACACCTGTAAAAACTTGATTGATGCCTTGCTTCTCACAACCCAAGTGACTATTCTGAGTAAAAGCACACGACAAACTGAACTCAAAGGAAGCTTAAGGCAATCATCTAGCCAATTCAGCTGCCAAACAGACAGCTGGTGGTCCACGGGAAGTGGACAGCAGGGTGGTAGAAGACCACCCCGTGCTTACCTTACAGACTTTCCCAGTGGACAGAGTTTATCTAAAAGAACTACAGGAAACAACAAGTCCGGATAAGAAGGAAAGCTGGAAACGGAGAGGAGCAACTCTCAGAAATGGACTATTCGAGTGCAACAAGAAGCCTTGTCTACCCAGGAGTATGTACCCAGCCGTGGTGCAATGGGCACATGGAGCTGCCCACTTGACAAAGACTTTTATGAACTCTCTTATCAACAAGTGTTGCACCAAGAGTTACTCCACTGACCGACAGCTTCTGCAGATCATGCATTATCTGCACCAAATGTAACCTAGGATGCACAGAAGAAGCACAGAAGAAGCACAGAAGAAGCACCTGGCAAAAGCCCTATACCCCATTCCAGAGGATGCAAATTGATCATTCTCAAGTGCCAAGAAGTGACAGATTTGAAAACGCCCTAGTGGAAGTGGTCACGACTGCCAGGACCACAGCTAAGAAACTAATGAGTGAGATAGTATGTAGATTTGGGGTCCCAGAGGTGATATTGAGAGATCAGGGACCAGCCCTAACAACAACCCTTACAAAAGAGATTTGGGCAACACTGGGGGTTCAGTTGGCACTACACATCCCATACCACCCTCAAAGTAGCGGGAAGGTAGAAAGGATGAATGGGACACTAAAAACAGGATGTTAAAGATGGCCCAAGAGACTAACATGAGTTGGCCAGACAGTTAGCCCATTGCCCTGTTCAGTGTCAGACACACCCCCAGGGGAAACATGCCCTATCCCCTTATGAAATTTTGTTTGGTTCAGCTCCCAGACTTGGTTGTTACTTTCCACAACAGTTACAGTTACAGTCTGATGTGTTGACTAATTATGTAACCACATTATCACGAGAATTAACCTGAATGCATGTCCAGGTGTTTTCTTCCATTCCAGATCCTGAATTAGATACAGGAACACACCAACTACTGTCTGGAGATCCTTGAGCCAAGTTATGATGGTCCATTCCAAGTTTTGGTGACCACAGCCACCTCAGTCAAGTTGGCCAGGAAGAACACCTGAATGCACGCTTATCACTGCAGGAGAGCGTGTTTTCGGGTGCTGCATATCCTTTTTCTGTTTGATCTAGGGGGGAGGGGCCCAGGAGGTGGCCATCACAAAAATGATAACATAATTACATTTTGGTGTAACTCTTCAGGTACACATGTGACCACCTTTACCTTAGATTACTGTGACATAGTACCTTGTCCGTTTGACCCTTCATGGTGATGCCATTGGTATAGTGATATCCCTGACGGTAAGGACATATATGTATGCCACACAGACAGTTACTGGGGACAGAGTTGTGGTTTCTGTGGGGGCCAGTGGGTTGGAACACAGGGCCAGACTGGGCGACCACAGAGTGCATTAGACAAAAAAGATGAAAATAGAAAGCCCCCATATCCTAACCAAAGATACCCCTGATACATGCACTGACCCAGCACACAGTCAGAGGAGGAAGCGAGCAGCTCTCTCCGGAAGCTTTTGATCCTCATGTATACATACATGTCATAGGGGTTACAAGGGGGGTCCCTGATGAGTTTAAAGCCAGGGATCAGGTAAAAGCTGGTTTTGAGTCTTTGATCCCCATAACAACTGTCAGCAAGAATGTAGATTGGATTAACTACATGTCATGGTTATGCAATAGAGTTTGTCGATCAGCATACCTGTCTCCATGTGTTCATCTCTAGAGACCAGCTGACCCTCACCTGACAGCTTTTGTAACCTCCCCTCTAAGCATGGCCCCACCCCAGGCCCTATCAGGGAACCCTATATTAACCTGTGCACTGCAAGCCAGCAGTGCTGATCAACCACTGTGTGTTAGCCTCTGTGTGTACTTGCTATGTTTCCTACATCTGATTTCTGTTACCGACTTTGGCCTGTTCCCGGCCATCCCTGTTTGCCTGTGACCCTGATGTTCCAGCCAGCTCTCTCCTTCCTCTGCTCCTGTAGTCTACCGTGAGCGTGAGCTGTGAGACCCTGGGGGCCGCGACCTGGAGCCAGACTGCAGCGCAGTCCATCCTCACCACTAGAGGCTCTGGTGAACACCTGCTGGCTCTTAGACTCCGCGCCCTGGGGAATCTATGCTCTAGCTCCCAGTGGGATCTGTGTCAGTGATCCAGTAGACCTGATTCCTGAACCTCCCAGGGTTTAAGCCGCAGCAGTCACCCGTAGGGTCCACTACCTTGCGGTGCACTCCTGATCCCAACGGTGTGCATCTGTCACCCAGCCTCTAGGTGACCTGACACTACACATATTATAACCAACAGAGATGTGTAAATTACACTAAAGATGCCCTCCAGGGAATTGCTGACCAGTTAGCCCCCACTTCCTACATGACATTCCAGAACCGGATGGCCTTAGACATGGTGTTAGCCGAGAAGGGGGGTGTTTGTAAAATCATAGGAAAAAACGGGAACCTGTTGTACATACATTCCTGATAATATTGGCCCAAATGGTAAGGTTACTCTAGCTATAAAGAAATTAGAAGATCTGTCACTGGAGTTGAAGAAGAACTCAGGTATCACAGACCCATGGGACCAATACTTTAGCTGGATGAGTGGGTGGCAGAAGGTGCTCGCCCAGATAGGGGTAACGGTATTAATAATCCTGGTTCTTTTAGCCCTGATTGTATGCTGTATTCTACCTTTTGTAAAAAGTTAATGAGCAAGGCTGTAGACAATAGCACACCTACATTTCTCCACCAAGAAGAAGAGGACCTCCTTATGATGGAAGATGACAAATAGTTCACTCCTCTACAGTCACTCCCTGTCCATAATCTCACAATCCTTTAGGGTTTTAGGGATAGATAGCGCCTGACTGCACCTCTCCAGCTGTATTGAGGAGGGAAGTGAACAGTTGCTGCCCAATTCTATATACAGCCTAAAAGAGTTGCTGAGGAGAAGGGCCAGGCCAAAATGGGACCTTTAGTATTAGGGACAGAAAAGAGAAAATAGTCATTTTAGGGGGGATTGTGAAGGAATGTGATGTAGATAATAATAGTAATCTGAAAATGTCTATTTTCTTATGTGCATACATATTTTTCTCCTTACTCATTATATAAGTATACAGGTTTGCTCTGTTCCTATATTTTCTCAAGATGGCGGGTACCCCCTACATCCCACACATCAGAAGAACGCGGAACTGAAGATAAGACCAAAGACAGCCAAACCTCGTTATGAAAATTCTCCATCTTCTTTATCTTCTTAACCAATGAGATGTACCTATTAGACTAACATAGCAATGACGTATTTGTGTGTATAAAACATTAACACCGCCTTGAATAAATTAGAAGTGAAACAAGTAATAGCGCTGAGCGTGTCTCAGAGTGTTTACTTTTATATGCATGCATATCAACACTTTTCAAATTAGAGACAGCAGCAGATAACCTTGGGCTCGATTGGAGCTCTTAATCATTTCCATAACACCAGTAGTTGTCTGTGAATGGCTGAGCTTCGCTGTGATGAACTCTACTGTCTTCCGCATATGGGACTGAAAGTCTCGTCTCTAGCCCGGAACACAATGTGGTATGCTGTATGTGGCCTCAGCTACATACAGTTTATACTGCACATCCAGTGGCCTTACACATGTTAGTGAGGGACAAAGTTTGTTTGGGCCAAGCTGGCCGAAATGAACTATGTAAAGTCTAACAAAAGATCAAGTTCAGCTTTAAAGCTTGTTTTGTCTAGGGGAAAGGAGAAACAGGTTTACTTACCTGATTCTCCAGTTTCCTGACAGACAACGCTCCCAACGATCTGGTGGTGGACTGTCCCTCTGCTGTGGACCCTGGCCTGTTGTGGTCTTCATGACATCAGGACCCTAGACTGCTAAAGCACGAGGGTGCAGAAGCTGCAGGGACTGGTCTAGCTTTGTGGAAGAGCGGAGGTTTAGGAAAGTACATTTCTTTTTATTGCTCCCATAGATAAAAACAAATAACCATTGCAGTGTGGGCACAGCCCCATACAAGGGATATTTTTTATTTTCCTGGATCTGGGCTTTAAGTTTTGCTTCAGAAGTAGTTAGCCATTTGTAAATTTTACCAGTAAGCTGTTTACAATAACCATTATTGACAAATCGCAAATTGGGTGTTCTAAAGTAAGTATTTTTTCAGGAAATTGATCCCTAAAGGCATGTCTGAGTTAAGCCTCGTACACACGTTCTGATTGTTGGACGACCGATCGTCTGATTTTTGTCAAAAGGGCGTGTGCAGGATTTTGTCTAGCATACTAACTAGCCGCAAATTGTTGTTTAAAAAACACAAACGTAGTGACCTACTATGAGGGTATAAAGAGGAAGTTCATTTCTCAAGCGCCAACCTTTGGGCCTCTTCTGCTAATTTCATGTTAGTAGAAGTTTGGTGAGCGTTGATTCGCGATTTACAGATCGTACAAAACAAATGCCTTTTAAAATACGTTTGGCATAACTACATGCAAAGCAGCCTCATTATTATGCCATTAAAGAAGATGAGAATTTTGACATTTCATCAATTGCCGCGTCACAAATGTTCATTCTAGATTACGAACAGTAGTTTACAAGACCGAACTCTTCCCAGTCGTTCCTTGATTCCGAGCATGCGCGTTTGTACTTTCGACTTGTGTGACGGATTTCTGTACTGACCATCAGAAAATCAGATGTTGAGTTCACATCAAACAAAAATTTTATAGCCTGCACATCCAGCTTTTTTCTGATGAAAAAGTCAAATCGTCTGTCGAATGCACCGTACTAACAATCCGAAAATCCGCAGATAGCTCGTCTTCAGACTTTTCCTTTCTGATTTTCGTACAGTGTGTACGAGGCCTTAGAGATAGCTGTAAAAGCTACCTCAAGATATATTCAAAGAATCCCACAGCTGCACAGGAACAATAATCCAACAAACTTCCAATATACTGACATCCATCAGTTAATATAATTCAGGGAGGTTCACATTTCCCCATAGAGGATATGGTTGTCCCAGTATAGAATTTTTGTTGCCCAGGCCCACACTTTAAAAGTTTGTTGAAATTTATAGAAGACAGGAAGTCACGCTTTAGTTCATAAGGCAGTACTGTGGGATTGTTCTCATGTGAAGGCCAATAGTTGTGGTTTGTAGGTATAATTTCCAATAAACCAGTGGGAAATTTGAGACAGTTGGGCTACAACATAATATATATGTAAACATGGAAGAACTAAGCCACCATCAAGGTGGGATATGTGAGGGTTTTATAAGAAAGTTTTGCTTTCTTATGGTTCCATGCAAATTCCAAAACCAGAGAGCGAAATCTCATCAGTATCTTCAATAATATATAAAGGGGATTAAAAAAGAACAAAAAAAGAGTTGCCAATATTAACATTTAAAAAAAAAAATATGTATTTGTTTTTCCCATGCAATGAATAATTTAACCTTGCGTAGCTGAAGTTAGTTAGTAGGAGTAACATGTTTAGGTAATTGTTACACCCAATTATGTAAAAGGTATAAAACTGGTAACAAGAACTAGAACCTTCAGGGCCCTGGTGCAATAAACCATGAAAGGTCCCCCCGCCCCCCCCCCTTCTGTCTGAGCCCCAGGCTTCCAGTTCTGGGAGGGCGTCCATGGACATCCTTATGCCGCGTACACCCGGCCAGACTTCCCGACAGAAAAAGTCCGATGGGAGCTTTCGGTCGGACATTCCGACCGTGTGTATGCCCCATCAGACTTTTTCTGTCAGCATTTCCGACGGTCTCAGATATAGAACATGTTCTAAATCTTTCCGTCGGAAATGCCAACGGAGTTTAGCCTGTAGGCAAGTCCAGGCCTTGTGCACGCGGCATTACAGAACCCTGCCTCACACGTGCCCCCTGCGGAATGCATCCAGAGTTCTCTGTGACTGCTGTGTTCTTCGCAGATCACAGATCACGGTAAAGGGCCAATCAAAGCGGTCCTTTACATTGTGATCAGCTGATCACATGCAGATAGACTTGCTGGTTATTGGCAGTCCTTTCCTCCTACGCTGTGTCTGTGTGAGGAAAGGAGAGACGTTAACCGGTAAGACTGTCAGTATGTTGTTTACACTGATAATCAGTGCCCTGATCATCAGTGCAGCCCCACTTGTTTCCATCAGTGCAGCCTATTAGTGCTGCCTATCAGTGCCGCCTATCAGTGCAGTCTATCAATTCCGCCTATCAGTGCCGCCTCTCGGTGCCTCCTCAGCAGAACTCTGAGCTGAGAGCATCTCTCTCATACAGCCCAGAGCCTGTACAGACAGTTCCCCCTCTCTCGCATGGATGGTAGAGGAGAGAACCGATTTGCTCCTTCTCCTCCCACCCCTTTCCTCCTGTGTGCACCGTGGGAAATGTGAAGCCAAGCAGCTGAATGATGAAGTTCAGCTGCTTAGCTTCACACTTCTCACGGTGCACACAGGAGGAGAGGGGCAGATCAGCTTTCTCATCTCCCATCCCTGAGAGGGAGGAGGAAGGGGGAAACTGTTAGTTCAGGCTCCAGGCTGTATGAGAGAGACACTCTCAGCTCAGAGCCCTGCAGCCAGCAACGCTGCTGGGGCCCCCCGACAGTGGTGGAACGCCAGGGCCCAGTCACAAGTGCAACCCCTACGACCGTGGTAGCTCCGCCACAGGTGGAACAGATAACAACTCTGCCTAGTCCTACTTTGCAAAGGAAAGGGTTCAGAGATCCACACATTCATATACACTCTAGCATTAGGACTATGGCAAAGTAAATGTACACATTGTATTAAAGCTGAGGCAGATTCCAATTTGTCAAGGACAGCTTTGAGGTAAGGGCATTTCAAGACATCAAAGGCCTTGACTGCATCTGATGAAGCCATCATGCCTAGTGGCTCATTTTCAATGCCTTTGTGGCCTGATACCACTCACAATTATGTACAAAATTGAGAATCAAAGAGGACTTGAAGTCTGCTCACATAATTTGTAATAAAAACATATTTGCTATTCTGAAGCTTCCCTCCAACCACTTTGCATATTATTTTATGTAGCAAGGGCCCCAACCCCTAGAGGCCTAATGATGATCTCCAGAGTCAGGGAGAGCTGACATCCTTCTATGTAGAGTGGGTTACGAGGCATAGTGGGTGTAATGCAAGGTAGATTCATGGGCGCCAGACACTTCTTGAATGCAAAGAGATTTATTGTCTCTTAAACAGAACTGTGGCAGTGAGGGTTTAGGGCCAGGACACCCTTTAGTAGTTGCAATGTTAATTGGCAGACTCCAAGACTTCTACAGGTAGACAACCATGCAGGGAAAGGCATCCAGCAAGACACCACATCTGCATGAGTAGGACCGCTATCTCCTATGGCAACAATCTTTTAACAGTTTCTAACACAAGTTGTAACAAACTCCTTTACTTTCTCTACAATCTCCTCTTGTAGATCTTCACTCAACAGAGCTCCCACTCTCTCTCACTAGACTTGCTGATCCACTGACACTGGATTCCCTGAGGTCTTCCAATCTTCTCACACAGTATCTTCCTCAAGCATCACCCCCACGTCCCTGCTGGGTTCCTAGCTTGGCACTCACAGATACTCCTCAAGCATCACTCACTGGCATGCTTGGTCCCTGGCTTGGCATACAATAATGCTCTGCAAGCGTCACCTCCACTGGTTGGGTCCCTGGCTTGACACCTGCTAAAGTTTCCCAATTCTTCACTGTCCCTGGTTGGTGAGAACACTGCTCTGGTACTTGCTTCAGGTACTCACTGTGGTCCCTGGTAACAAGGTGGATGGTCCCTTAGTGGCGATAGCTTCCCCTCTACCTCCGACCATGACAGGTTCTCCAGCCAGCAGAACCGTTACTTCTGGTTGAACTGCAAGCCGCAGTCCCAACCCTATGCTGCTCTCTTGCTTCTGGATAGGCCCTCAGACAGCCTAGCAGCCAGATGCCCCCGGGATAGGCCTCAGGTCTCTGGCCTAGCAGCCTGGGGCAGTACAACACATGTCCACCCGGACTGCCGTCCAGGTGGCACAGAACCCCAATCACCTGACTCCACCCAAATAAATAGGCTCGCCCAGCAGGCCAAGGGACTCAAGAAAATCTCTGCCCATTAGCTGAGATACCCCATATACTCCTAAACTGTCCTTGTAATGCCCTTGTCTTATCTAATGCCACCAGGTACCCGGCCACCTAGTGAAAGAAGAGAGAAGTGCATCAATTCTAGAATTTGGGTGAAGTCAGTTGACCTCCTAGCAATTGGCCATGGCAACTATCACTTGGCAAATAAATATAAGAGCAACGCTGCCTAAACATCAGGGTGCTACATCTATATATACTGTGATTTTGTACTTACCAAATATGCTGCAGAAATCAATCTCCACTAAGTCTGGCTGCATTCATTTTAACTGTGGGCAGCTGAAGCTGCTGCCTGTTCATTTCCTGGATTTTCACAGACACACAGAGGCACACCTCAAGCTCTGCAGCTCTCATTGGCCTTTTTATGACTCATCCCCCCTCCCTTCTTGGCAAACTCTTATGAGAGAGAGCTGTGCATGATGTCATAAACCTAGGCTTTTTACCAGACAAGAACCAGGAAGTGGGCTGTATAAGGTATTTACCGGCAGATAAAAATGTTTTACTAAGTTAAACAACAAAGGCAGGAAGATGTAATACATGGAAAGTTGAAAAAATGACTGAAGTTCTGCTTTAATGATAATTTATCTTTTTAGGTTAATTTCTCTGTGCACAAAAGCTACAAACATTGCATCAAAACGACACTCCCATGAAGTATTTTTTTAAAGAAAGCATTTGATAGCTTATACATGCACTGTAAACATCTGCATTGATCATGACTACTTTTCCAGAGATTGGGCTATTCTAGCGCATTTACAACCTCAGTAGGGATGCTTATAACAAAACCTATTAGACAGTCTGCCTTCATCTTTGCCAAATTTGAGTTAACCCCCACATAATTCTAGAACTTTACAATCCCATCTGTGCAGCTATATCTGTTTAATAGGAAGCAGCCTCTTTTGTTATTCAGTATACTAATGTGCATGTTATAGGCATTGTTGGTTTTAGCCAACATATGGACCCCAGGTGGGTGAAATTTACTAATACTGTTCAGCCTTACCTTCCTCCATTTTGTGTATAACTGTACTTAAATGAACTGACTTGAGAAATTTAGAATCCACTCAGCATTATTACTCTTGTTTAAGAAACATTTGTCTTGTAATAACTATAGCTCGGTGGTCTCCAAACTGCGGCCTGGGGGCCAAATGCGACCTTTTGCTTGCCTTTATCTGACCCTTGGGGCACTATTCCTCCCACTGATTAAAGGCACTATTCCTCTCACTGACACCAATAATGGGGCAATAATTCCTGCACTGATACTAACAATGGTACACTATTCCTTCTAATGAAACCAATGATGGAGCACTATTCCTCCCACTGACACCAACAATGGGGAATTATTCTTCCCACTGACACCAAAAATGGGGAACTATTCTTCCCACTGACACCAACAATGGGGTACTATTCCTTCAACTAACACTAAGGATAGGGCACTATTCCTCCCACTGACACCAACAATGGGGCGCTCCTACTGACACCAATGATGGGGCACTATTCCTTCCACTGATACCAACAATAGGGCACTATTCCTCACCCTAATTCTAAAGATGGGGATTGCAAGAACATCCAACTCCCACTAGCCACAATCCGGCCCCCTTAAAGTCTGAACTGGCCCTTTATTTGGAATGTTTAGAGACCCCTGCTATAGCTTATCTACTCTCAAACTGCCATTTTTACTGGAACTTTGTATGAATCATAGTGTAGCTAGGGCACAGTGGAAAATCCATTTCTTCTGACTTGGGCTAGTCAGAGTTCAGGACTGTATTCATCATCAACCACAAGATGTTCTTGAGATGACTTCAGAAATATTTATGCTCTTGGTAATTTACAAAGCTTTTTGCTTGAAGCCTTCTGCCTCTTTTAATAAAACGGCCTCCCACCAAGCTGAACCTGGAGCACATGAAAAAAAATATATCTCATGTTACATCCATTTTAAGTTAACATTCATCAATTGTATTATCCCCCAGTAAAATTACATAAAATGGGCTAGTTGATACTGGACAGTTGTATCTAGTGGTCAGCAGAGCAAGCCAATTTCTCATACTTCATTTGGGACTGCTGAGGTATCCATTCCTACAGGGATGCGGTGTACTTTTTATCCACCTTGATTTGGAGTACCATATCTCTATTCCTGGATGTATGTCTATTTGGTGTTTTCGATAAAGAATTATGAGCCTAGAACATACATTTTTTCATAGAAACAGAGAAGTGACAGCAGAAAAGTAGTCCATCAAGTCTGCCTTTTTTTTTTCTTTTGATTTTTTTTATGGCCAAGAATACAATTGCCCTTCACCAGATGGTGAATATTTATCTTTTTGGCATTCCTTGGTGACCTAAATTTAAGAATTGCATGTAAGAACACTAAATGCCTTCAAAAGTTGAAGTGCGCATAGGGCAAGTCAGTTGACCTCCTTTTATGACAACTGATCAGCAACTTCTCTTATTTGCTTTTTTAGGTGTGTTAAATGTACCATTGAAAGGGTTCTGTTATATGTATTTAATATGTTTAAAAACTACCTGTTGATCCTACCAGAAATAAAGTACTGTCCTTATCAGCCTTGCTGAGGTTACCTTTGAGAACTACAGAACACCTCCCCCATGCTATGGAGGTCAGGAGAAGGGGAGGTATTCTATAGTCCTAACACACTTCCTGTTCTAAAGTGACAATTTGTGATTCATGTGCAGGCATGGTATGAGCCGGCCCAACAGGTGTAAGTGCCTGTGTGAATGAGGACTTTAGACAGTCTATTTGATTTCAGGTATGGACAATTATGATTTGACCTTCCACAATTCTTTTTACATTCATGCATCATCTTTGACAAAAGTCTTGATCGCCATGTGACATGATCAACATAATAACTTTATATCTCTGGTTAACGTTGGTGACTTGTATTTCTTTTATTAGTGATATTGTGTATGTGTATAGCCACCTGGCGCCTTTACTATTCTACTTTTAATATATAACATTGTGATTGTTATGTACTTTCTTTCAATTCAATATACTACATTAAAGAAAAAATGGTTTATTAATTTATAAACTCTCAAAAGCTGTAATTGGCAACTAGTTATTGGTAATGAAAGTACTTCATATGATATACTTTTGTAATAAAATCTGCCCTGCTTTTCAGCTTCATTTTTAAATTGTTAGATGATTCTATGATTGCGAGCATCTGCATAAAACAAGTTAGCATTTAAATTATCAGGGACTTAAAATATTATGTAACTAAAAGGCAAAACATTTTTTTATTTAGTTTTGGATAGAGTGGAGAGGGATTAGAACACCTGTCAGGTTTTTATTGATGTCTGTGTCCCCATTAGGCTGAGTCACCCTCTCTATTTGTCCTGTTTACCATTATTATCAACTCAATTAACACAGATGTAATAATTTACCAATGTTTATGTGCCAGATCTTGCTGGCAGAAATATCCTGAGTAAAAGACAAAAATGTTCTCTAAAGACCTTGCATATACAGTACATGCCTACATGTTTATACACACATAAAAATCTTCTTCATCCTTTTCTAGCTGCCAGTGTTGCAACATATGTATATAAACTGGTATATACTATGCGTGTAAATTAGTGCACAAGCTGCATTACTGATTTTTACACAGCTGTGTGCATTGACGCATAGACAACTATGCACCTGTGTTCAGATCCATAAAAAAAAGTGCTACACAGCTACAAACGCAATCATTTTTTCGACTGTTTGCAAGAGGCCTAACTAGTATATAGAATAAGTTTTAAAAAAACTATTCAAAATAAGTACAGTGCATCCGGGAAGTATTCACAACGCTTCACTTTTTCCACATTTTGTTATGTTACAGCCTTATTCCAAAATTTAATAAATTCATTATTTTCTTCAAAATTCTACAAACAATACCCAATAATGACAACATCAAAGAAGTTTGTTTTTTATCTTTAATAAACATGCAAAGATTTCAAAGGAAAAAAAATCACATGTACTGCATATAAGTAGTCACAGTCTTTGTTCAATACTTTGTTGAAGCACCTTTGGCACCAATTACAGCCTTGAGTCTTTTTGAGTATAATGCTACAAGCTTGGCACACCTTTTTTGGGCAGTTTCTCCCCTTCTTCTTTGCAGGACCTCTCAAGCTCTATCAGGTTGGATGGGGAGTGTCGGTGCACAGCCATTTTCAGATCTCTCCAGAGATGTTCAATCGGGTTCATGTAAATATGATATACTTTTCTATCTATTTACTAATGCTAGCAGCACAAGTATTAAAAATTAGACATGTGCAATTTGTTTCATAACGAATCGAAATTCAGCCAAATTTTGCATCTTTCGGACATTCGGATACATCCGAATGTCCGAATAAAAAAATAAGGAATTTCAACTAATACGAAAGAAATTATAGCGAATATAATGAATGAATTCGACATGATTCGGTAATTCATTAAAGATCTAATGAAACAAAAGGTCAACTCAAAGTAAATCTTACACTTCAATCAGCTGATTAATTTTGCGCCGGAGGTTGGATTACTGGCAAAGTGCATTCCTGAGAACTGAGTGAGAAGGGTGTTGTATTGTATTTGAGCAGAGGAGAAGAGATATTGTCATTGTGTGTTAATAGATTCAATAAACAAAAGACTTTTCAAACTATAAATCATTGTCATGAATATATATACATAAATCAAATCAAATTTCAACTAATATGAAAGAAATTATAGTGTATATAACAAACTAATTCGACATGATTCGAGATTCAGTATAATGAATATCGTCATGCTACGAATAATAACAAATTACCCGAAAACGAATTAACATAACATAACGAATATAACAGAACATAATTATGTATTTTACGAATGAAAACGAACCGAAACTAAACGAAATTTCCCGTTGTGCACATGTCTATAGTCAATGTTGATTGAGAGAGTGAAGTTCAGCTTTGAGGGCACTAGGATAGACGAATGGTCAATTAACCTCTAACTGGCACTCAAAAGGCTATATGCAAGATTAAATGAAACTACAACAGGTGCAACTAGAATGTCTGTAACAGCATCAACTAATTGAAAAGGTAAACTGGCTGTTGTGCACATGCTATACATGTAAACCCTATGGCAGGTGGGGGTATGCATCTCTTGTGTGTGGGGATACCCTTGAACATGGCTGAAAGTACCTGGCGTCTGATATTCAATGTTGGCCAGCTTTCGGTGGGACCTTTCTTTAGGTGGTAGGTCTGAGGGCAGGTCTGTACCCTTCGCTCTCCTCTTGGGACTGCCATGATCTGGAACAATTTTCCTCCCTCTAGGTGCAGAAATTTGTGGGAATTGAATTCCACAGCCTGTTAGCTTCTATTAACAAATATGGTGCAGCACTCCTTTAAGAACTACAAATTCCCATCATACATAGCTTCTGCACATCAGGTCCTTTCTGATGTCTTTTTTAAATTGCATCGCACTACAACACATGGCAAAAAGTTACCATGCATTGTGGTACGATTCAGCACACGTGTTAGCTGGTGCTTTTGGGTTGGTCATTAAGATTGAACAGCACCACAGTGAGCTTGCCAAAACACGGCTTATTTTCATGTGCTGCAGGAATGCTTGCGATATTGCACTCGTTCCCGCATCGCATAATTGTGAACAAGGCTTTAATGGTACCCAAAATGCACCAGCCAATGCACATGTGCTAAATTGTACCACAATGCATGGTAACTTTTTGCCATGTGTTATAGTGCGATGGGATTAAAAAAAAAAAAGGCATGCATGTGAGTGTCATCTGTAAGACAGCCCACTAAAATGAATGGGCTTTTTTAAGTTTGACACACCTAATGTGCATAAAAACTAGCTCATATCATCGCACCTGCTTGGGTGTGAATGGAGCTGTAGGGTTTCGTTTTCATCCGACCGTCATCCAGATACAATCCACCAGACCGATGGGGAACAGATCCCCATCTGTCTGTTTTTGGCAGACCAGATTGGATGCATGCAGCTGTAAATGGACACTTGTCTGTTTACATCCGCCTCCCCATAGAGAACAATGGGTGGTCCGATCGGGTCTGCCTGAAAAACGGACAGCAGACCTGATCAGTCCGCTCGTGTGAAAGAGACCCAAAAGCTCTAAGAAACGCATAAAATTTCCATATTGCTACAATGTTCTTCATCTTAGCTTTTATTATAGCACTCCTATTTCGCTCATTGTAACCTTTCCTAACTAGCCAACAAGACATATGAGAATATGGACCAGTTAGTAAATAAAGCATACCATAGCAACCAACTAGATCTAAGGGTGACCATACACACTACTATCTGATTGTACAATCCCAAATCACCAAAATGATGTAATATGAGGACAAACCTTTACAACCCAATCAATTTCTATCCAATTGCACAGGCCCTCACATTCCAGAGTTGTTCATATACAGCTAAAGGTGCTATTGACATGAAATGTTCACCACATGTCATTAACAACCCATGCAATCCATATATACAAAGAAACCAAAACAAATAAGTTCAGAAATTAAGTTATCTTTAATAAGATGGAATGACACAGGGAAAAATTATTGAACACGCTAACTGAAATTTATTGAATACTTGGTACATAATCCATTGTTGGTAGTGACAGCTTCAAGACGCCTGCTATATGGAGAAACTAGTCGCATGCTAGTTGGTGTGATTTTGGCCCATTCTTCCAAACAAACAGTCTTCAAATCCTGAAGTTTCCGTGGGCCTCTTCTATGAACTCTGATCTTTAGTTCTTTCCATAGATTTTCTATTGGATTCAAGTTAGGTGATTGGCTGAGCCATTCTAGCAGCTTTATTTTCTTTTTTAAAACCAATTGAGAGTTTCCTTGGCTTTGTATTTGGGATCATTGTCTTGCTGAAGTGTCCAACCTTGTTTCATCTTCATTATCCTGGTAGATGGCATCAGATTTTTTTAAGAATGTCTTGGTACATTTTTCCATTCATCCTTCCTTCAACAACATGAAGTTTGCCAGTACCGTATGCTGAAAAACAGCCCACCTCTAAACTTCATTGTTGGTATGGGGGTGTTTTTGAGGTGATGTGCAGTGCCATTTGACCTCCAAACATGGTGTGTATTATGGCACCCAAAGAGTTCAAATTTGGTTTCATCTGACCAGACTATATTCTCCGAGTATTTCACAGGCTTGTCTAAATGTTGCGCAGCAAACTTTAAACGAGCTTCAACATGCTTTTTCTTCAGCAATGGAGTCTTGCCTCGTGAGCGTACATACAGGCCATGGCAGTTGAGTGCATTACTTTGAAACAATTGTACCTGCTAATTCCAGGTCTTTCTGAAGCTCTTCACAAGTGGTCCTTGGCTCTTGGATAACTCTTCTGATAATTCATTTCACTCCTCTGTCAGAAATCTTGCAAGGAGCACCTGGTCGTGGCCTGTTCATGGTGAAATTATGTTTTTTCCACTTCCATATTATGGCCCCAACAGTGCTCACTGGAACATTCAGAAGTTTAGAAATCCTTCCAATCAGTATGTTTTGCAACAACAAGGTTGTGAAGGTCTTGAGAGAGCTCTTTGATTTTACCCATCATGAGATGTTTCTTGTGTGACACCTTGGTAATGAGACACCTTTTTATAGGTCATCAGTGGAGACTGAACCAGCTGATATTAATTTGACAAGGAGCAGGATTACTTTCTAAATACTGATAGATTTCAGCTGGTGTCTTGGCTTTCCATGACTTTGTGCACCTCCCTGTCTTCATGTGTTCAATACTTTTCCCCTGTGTCATTCCATTTTTATTACACATAACTTAATTTCTGAACTTATTCGTTTTGGTTTCTTTGTATGCATGGATCACATGGGTTGTTACCGACGTGGTGAAAATTTCATGTCAACAGCACCTTAAGAAATATATTTACCTAGAAAAATGGTAACGCGTTCAATACTTATTTTACGCGCTGTAGCTAAAAAAGGTTGTGCCAACAGATTATACAGTGTGTGGACAGGTTTACTTTGCTATTATCAGATCAGACAAAAGATGATTGCTGAGTTTCTATGCTTTATTGCCCTTTGCCCACGCCTTGAAAAAAAAAATCTTGTAAAAAGTGATATTTAGCCACAATGCTCCGTAAAATCCTGTTTGCAGCTGAGCTGACCCAGCAGTTTTACAAGGGACACAGGAAAAATATTCTCTGACAGTCATACAAAAGATGTTTCCTTTCAGTTAATTACATTTGGCCTGAAAAGTCAGCTGCGTATTTCGTATTTCGGTGTTCTTATCTATCAGTGAACAAGAGGGAACAGAAAGACTGTGCCCATAGGAAACCTTTCACCCGGCCTGACACAGCACATACAACCGTTGTCTTAGAATTTCCTCCCTGATTGCGCAATACAATATTTGTTTTTAAGGCCGATTGCACAAACAGGCTTAAAGTGACACTAAACTCTAGTTAAAGAGGAAGTAAACCCCGATGGGTTTTACTTCCTCTTTTGCTCCCTGCAAGACCTGCAAATTATAAGCATAATGGGCTAGTATGCATCGCATACTAGCCCATTATATGACACTTACCTGCAAATGAAGCCCGTACTGTCCCCTGTGCAGGCCACGTCCATCTTCGCACCTCTTCCTTCCGTGGGACGCGTCAGTCATGGTACACGCTAGGGGAAGAAACGGCACGGTGGTCCGTTTCTCCACAGAGCATGTGCCGATGACGACATCGGCGCACTACAAGTGAAATATCTCCTAAACGGCGCACGTTTAGGAGATATTTCCACTACCTATAGGTAAGCCTTATTCTAGGCTTACCTATAGGTAAATGTCACACAAAAGGGTTTACAACCACTCTAAAAAATCAACTGTTCAAGTATGTATTCTTAAACGTCTTATAACGCCAGGAACACGCTAGCTAGCATGTGGGGGACAGGAGTGGCGAGGACTGGTCTTGCTCTCAGAAGACTGGAGAATTAGGTAAGTACTGGTATGTCTCCTCTCGATTCACCTCTAGACAAAAAACGAGCAGGCACGGCCCCACTGCATGGTAAAATAAAACAATTGTCCGGCGTTCGTCTTTAAAGTACAACTAAAGGCAAAACTTTTTTTTTGGTTTGGATAGAGTGGAGAGGGATTAGATACCCTGTCGGTTTTTTTTGCTGTCTGTGACCCCATTAGGGAGATTCACCCTCTCTATTTGTTATGTTTACCATTATCATTGAAAGTGAAAGAAGAAGAAAATCCCAAATTTTGGGTTGTCCCCAGAAAAGTAAATGAAGGGAAATCTTCCAATGGGGACACTAGTTCTGGTGATCTGGAGGTCCCCAATGAATTCCTTTAATTTGCAGGGATTTCATCTCACTTCCCATTTGGCTATAGGACAGCAAGTGAAGGGAAATCTCCCCAATGGAACACAGATGGCAAAAAAATACAATTACAGGGGTTGTGACCCTCTCTTACTCTATCCAAAATGAAAAAATAAAATAAAGTTTTGCATATAGTTCTACTTTGACAATATCTCCCAACTTTCTGAGATGGAAACAAGGGACACCTATTTGCAAAAGTATGTAGACATAGGACACCCCCCTGCCATGCCCCCTTCAAGGAGAATTGTACAAAACAAAAAACATAAGGTAAACCCACAGGTGCTTTTTTTTACCATACTATTTCTTTATATTGGCTTTTGACATTTACAAATGCAGCAATTTAGAAATTGGATGAAAATTTTAGCACTGTTAAACACTTTTTGAAAGATAAATAGTGCATTTTATATACAATTCTATAGATCAGGCCAAAATGAGTGACAAAGGAGGTGGAAAGAGGGACATTGTTCTAAATCAGGGACAGTCCCTCGATATCAGGGACAGTTGGGAGTTATACATTAACTTAAATAGCACATTCCATTGCTCTCAGCTTCCTCTAAATTCTTGTTTGTTGCTGTTGTAATGTGACTTTCTGTTGGAGGGTGGCTACATTTGTCCCCCATGATACCACGGTATGTCAGTGGCGGCCCATGCATTGTGGGCGCACGGGCGCCACCGCCCCTGCCACCTCCGCCGCCCTCCCAATTAATGTGCCCGGCCCCTTTCAGGACGCCGGACACATGAATTACTATGGCGGGGATAGGCGGGGATATTTTGAAGCACGTGATTAGAGCCAGAGGCTCTAATAGGCTCCAAATAGGGTGGGCTGGGGGCGCAGAGCACTGCGTTCTGATCCCACCCTGTTGTGTGGCATAGCAAATTAATTTTCGCTATTTTTACACTGACGTTCCTCCCTGCCAATCAGCAGGCAGGTCAGTGCAGGTCAGTGAGACCTGCCTCCCGATTGGCCAAAGCATTAGGCAATCCTATTGGATTCCTAATGCTTTGGCGGAAGAGTAGACGAGCAGACACTATAAAATAGATTATAGGGCCTTTAAGTAGTGGATGTGTATGGGTTATTGTTGGACAAAAATGATATTGTTTGTTTAGGGCCACTTCAAAGCCATAAGTCTCGAAAGGTCTAAGGCTGGCCATACATTATACAATTTTTTTCTTATTCAATTTCCTTTGGATTTGTAGTGGAAGGGCCTGCCTGATTGCATACAAATTGAAAGTGTTTACGTTTGACCTCATATTATATGGTTTTGGAAAATCTAAAGGAAAATTGAATAAGAAAATTGTATAATATATTGCCAGCCTAAGGCCTCATCCAAACAGGATGTAAAAAAGCGCTGCTTTTACAAGCACTTGACCTTTTTTCAGCCTCTAAGCACACCTCTTTGTTAACCTATGTGACCATACACACATGGCATATTAAAAGAGAAGCATATTAAAAGAGAAGCGGAGTGGAGCGTTTGGGGAGAAAAAATGCTGAATGTACCTAAACACATGTAAATGCGTCTAAGGCGCAAAATACAGTTAGTGCTTGACCAACCATTCATTCCAATAGCCAGAATAAATTAATATTCTGGCCAGATAGAAAGATAGATGAATGAAAGCCCAAATGTATCTAAATGCACCTTAACATGTTGGCAAAACACAACTTTAAGCACATTTTTTAAGCTGCTTTTTCCTCCCCTGGATCAAAGCCATCCAGGGGAGAAAAAAAAACAGAAATCTGAATTCAAATACTTACCGTAATTTTCCTTTCCTGACGAGCTCTATGGCAGCACAGCTGGGTATAGGCTCCGCCCCCCCCGCCTCTTGGACTTAACTCACATAAATTTGAGTCCACCTACAGCCTCGGCGTTCTATAACTAGTCCTACCAAGCTGGGTGGGATCTGTGCTGCCATGGAGCTCGTCAGGAAAGGAAAATTACGGTAAGTATTTGAATTCAATTTTCCGTTTTCCTGATGGCTCCATGTCAGCACAGCTGGGAACGAACTAGCCAAAACAGGGGAGGGATAATGCTACACACTCCTAAATTCTGACTTAAAAAAAAAAACAGAAGCCAGGATGCCTCTGCCAAACTCAACTGTCATTAAGCCATGAATATGAATATTTTTGTGCCCACGTAGCTGCCTTGCAGATAGTTTCAGACACTCAGCCTGCTGCCACTCTCAAGGTCGAGACCCTTCTAGTGAAGGGTACAGCGATTCTCCTGGCACGGCCAACCCTTTCAACTTGTAGGCCAAGGAAATGAGCTTTACCAACCAAGAGGCAATAATCTTGCTGGAAGCTGTAAAATCATTATGTGTTCCACCTGAAATTACAAACAGAAGCTCCGACTTCCTGATGGTAGATGTTGCCTTGATTAAACATTTTAAAGCTTGGCCCACATCCAATAGGCTAATTTCTTGAGTACTCCCCAAAAGGAACAGAGAAGAACTTCTTGTGTGATATGGACTCTGAAGGTCAGGCACAAAATTTGTGCATTGGCATGAGTACCACCCTGTCTGGGAAGTACGCGAGTATAGGTTCTTTAAACCCCAAGGCCACCAATGCTGACTCTCTTCTGGCTGATGTTATTGCCACCAGTAAAGCAGTTTTCAGTAAGAGGTATCACAGGGTGATTGAAGGCATCTGATGCAATAACGTCGAACAGCAATGGGAGGTCCCATTTCAGAAACAACAATTCGAGGTTTCAACCAAATTGCATATTAAAAAACAGTATAATTAGGTGTTGGATGCCCACTGTAAGCCGGTGAAGGCAGAGATAGCCAAAATGTGTGCCTATAGCATACTTACGCATAGACCTAAATCAAGCCACAGAATTTCAGAACAGACTTCTGAAGAGTCCAGTGTAAAATCTTGATCAGCAATAATACTGGGAATTTATGCCATATTCTACTATAGGCACGGTTAGCGCTGTCCTTTCTTGTTTTCGTAAGAGTATTTACAATCTTCACAGAGCCTTCAAAATCCATTAGCCTCTGCCTCTCTAGACCCTGGCCATCAGCCTGAGTCTGTCGGATGCTGGATGAATGGGACTTTGGAGAAGATTTGATCTTACATACAGTGGGAGTCAATCCTTGACACTTATAATGATGAGCAAAGGGTACCAAGGCCCCTTCAGCCAATCTGGGATCATCACCAGAACTGTCACCTTCCTCCGCAACAGCCTCAGCCTCAGCTGGAAGCTGAGAATCAGAGGGAGCAGCAGAAAGGCATAAGCTGTCTGGGAGATCCACTCTGCAGTCAGCACCTCCACCCTGATTGCTTGCAGATTCTGGGCCCTGGAATGGAACTTTAGCAACTTGATTTTGACTGGGGATGTGAGCGGTCTACCTCTGGAAGAAAAATACCAAGCTCTGTTAGTTCTTGAAAGACTCGCAGTAGAATGGACCATTCATTGTCATCCAGACTTCTCCTGGACAAATAGTTTGCCTGAAGATTCTTTTGACCAGGCACATAGGCCGCAGATAGCTGCAGAAGATTGACTTGGGCAGATTCTAGAATTAGAGAAACCTCCTTCAGAAGGGAGAGACTGAGCTGTGTTTCCAGATGTAGGCCACAGTAGTTGCGCTGTCCAACTTTACCAGGACAGGCTTACTCCGGAACATTGCAGACAATTTAGTTTCTTCAACCACAAGTTTAGGCCACTGGTCCAGAAACCCGACTTGAATGGGAGCGAGAGTTAAACTGAGCCTACCTGAGCTGCTGGAGTGAGGCGATTTCTATGGCTCAATCTGAGACATGAAGGATGAAAAATCTCCAAATATGAACTAAAATGCTTGCCTTAATGGACCACGTGTCAATCACCAAAGCCAAACCTATGTCTACAGAGGAGCCACATAGTGCCCCTAAGGCATGTATTTGGGAGGCACAATCCCAAAATAACAGAAAGCATCCTGACATGGAACTCTTTACTGAATTCTTGGTTTATGCATTGGCTTCCCAGTTTTTCCTGGACTCCCAGCCAGTAATACAGAAGCTAACCTCTCTGGAGTGAGAGTGAGCGTGGAAACTGGCTCTTGAGTTTTTCGGTCTCCTTTAACTCAGCAGACATTCATCTTGAGGCAGGAAGCCAAACTGACCACTATTAAATTTAGGCTTGACCTTTTACGATCATGAAAAAATGCAGTGATAGCTTTTGTCCTTGAAGGCCACAACATCTTCTGATGGTAAGGACATGTATATGGCCAATCCCACAAGGGACACACTATGACCAGATGGGTGATCGCAACCCCTGGACATCTTTCAGTATAACTTTCACACCCTGCTGTGACAACATACTCCAATCTTGTAGAACGAGCACTTGATCCATCCAACATAAGGGAATTGTCAAGCTGTCCTCTGGAGGTACTTCAAATACTTCGTTTCTATTTAAAGACATTTTACCAACCTTACCAATCTGGACAAAAATCGTCCTCATCTTCCTGTTCAGAAGATACCGAAGAGGATTAATTGGCTTGAGAAGATCCTGATTAGAAGACTGGACATTGCTAGACTAGATGGCCCTTGCAGAAGATGAATTCAGCAATTCCATAATGCTCCGTACACACGATAGGATTTTCCGACGGAAAATGTTTGATAGGAGCTTGTTGTCAGAAATTCCGACCGTGTGTAGGCTCCATCGGACATTTTCCATCGGAATTTCCGTCACACAAAATTTAAGAGCTGGTTCTCAAATTTTCCGACAACAAAATCCGTTGTCGGAAATTCCGATCGTGTGTACACAATTCCGACGCACAAAGTTCCACGCATGCTCAGAATCAAGCAGAAGAGCAGCACTGGCTATTGAACTTCATTTTTCTCGTCGTATGTGTTGTACATCACCGCGTTCTTGACGTTCGGAATTTCAGACCAACTTTGTGTGACCGTGTGTATGCAAGACAATAGTTTGAGCCAACATCCGGCGAAAAAAAACGTGGATTTTGTTGTTGAAAAATCCTATCGTGTGTACAGGGCATTAGAGTGCCTTGACCATATGCTTAATTGTGACAACTTGGTCACCATCATCTTAATCACAGCCTGCCTGAACAAAGTAGGAATCACATGTTCATTCACCTCTACTTGGGAAAAAGCTGAACAGGGTTAATTTGCCTGAGGTGGTTCAGAGACTACTTATTGGCACCATATATGACCCCATCAAAGAGTGAGCGGAAACGACTCCTTTAGAGTGTATTGACCACATGCTTAATTAATGTGACAACCTGTTAGGTGTCGTTGTCATCTTTATCCTTGGTCGCTTGAACAAGGCAACATTCTTGCAGTCATGCTCGTCTGTCTTCTCTTTGGAAGAATCTGAAGCAGATTGTTTGCCTGGGAAGGCTGGAGACTGCTCCGTAACCCTTTCACAGGGTGGGTGGAAACACTCCATTAGAGTGTATTGACCACAGGCTTAATGAATGTGACAACCTGTTAGGTGTCGTCATCCTTATTCTTGGTTGCTTGAAGAAAGCGATGTCATGTCCATCCGGAGATTCGGAAAATGGGCTGTTTCACCTGGTATGCCAGAGCAGATAACCCTTTCAAAGGGTGAGCAGAAAACACTCCTTTAGAGTGTATTATTGACAATGTGTTTATTGAATGTGACATCCTATTAGGTGTCATCCTTATCCCTGGCTGCTTGAGCCAGTGGGATTCCCTACTGCCATGCCCATCTGAGTATTCCTCTTATGCAGCGTACACACGATCGGACTTTCTGGGAAACTAGGTCTGACAGTCTTTTTGGTGGACTTCCGACGGACTTTCTGAATGGACGGACTTGCCTACACACGACCGGACTTTCCGGCAGACTAGGTCCGCCGGTCTTTCTGACGGACTTTCGACGGAGTTACGGTGGACTTTCCGAATGAACGGACTTGCCCACACACGGATAAGTCCGTTCATTTTGAACGTGACTTGGGTACGATGGGACTAGAAAAGGAAGTCAATCTCGACGCTTTTATCGGCGAGATTGACACCTTGCGAGCCCCGTCGCGGGACATACCAGTTGACACCAGATGTTGTCACAACGCTCTCTCCGGCTGTAATGCTCTCTGAGTGCTCCACTATGACTTATATAGGCGGTGACCCCGCCCCCTTAAGACATCACAGTCCCTGGGCATGCTGGGACTGTGACGTTTTAAGGGGGCGTGGTCAACATCACCCGGTGACCACGCCCCCTTAAAACGTCACAGTCCCAGCATGCCCAGGAACAGTGACGTCTTAAGGGGGCAGGGTCACTGCCTATATAAGTCATAGCGGAGCGCTCAGAGAGCATTACAGCCGGAGAGAGCGTCATGTCAACATCGGAAGAAGAGAAGAGGGAAGAAGACAAGAAGGCAGAAGTCCGAGCCACCGCTAGCAAAAGAGCGGCAGAAGATAGCGGAGGAGCTGGCAGAAGAACCGGACACCGGGAGAAGAGGTCGAACACCGGGAGAAGAGGCCGGAGAGAGCGGAGAAGAACCGGACGCCGGGAGAAGAGACCGGAGAGACCCCCGAAGTAGGAAGAAGACCCCCGAAGTCGGAAGAAGACCCCCGGAGCTGTCTAATAAATTACTTTAAAAACCTGTGTAGTGTGTTTTTTTAATGACACTTTTCCCCCAGGAGAATGGGTAGGGGTACGATGTACCCCATACTCATTCACATAGGGTGGAGGGCCAGGATCTGGGGGCCCCCTTGTTGAAGGGGGCTCCCGGATTCCAATAAGCCCCCCGCCCACAGACCCCGACAACCAAAAGCCAGGGTTGTCGGGAAGAGGCCTTTGTCCTCATCAACATGGGGACAAGGTGCTTTGGGATGGGGGGGGCACAGGTCGCCCCCCCCTCCCCCAAAGCACCCACCCCCCCCATGTTGAGGGTATGCGGCCTGGTATGGTTCAAGGGAGGGGGGGCGCTCGCTCATCCCCACCCCCTTTCCTTTTTTTTTTTTTTTAATTCTTTATTTAATCATATATATAAATATAATAAGAAAAAAATACCCAAACATTCGAAAAATTTCCAACATCCTTATTACATACCTTCTGACATTACCCTCCCCCCATAGCCCCCCCCCCCCCAAATGCACCACCCAGCGGTTCACATATATTAACTCATATTTATTTTGGATACTAGGTCCCATTGCCCTGCCATTTTTTTGGTATTAAGCTTTTTGCTGAGTTCAGGAGGACAGGGGTTATAGAAAGTTTATACCTCCTATTTAATCCCTCTGATCCGTGGAATAAGCAAACCCATGGATCAGGGGCGTAACTAGAAATAGCAGGGCCCCATAGCAAAATGTTGTATGGGGCCCCCCTGCAAACAGCCCCCCCCCCCACAGCTGCCCTAGTGTCAATGCAGCGTGACCTGTGCCACATATAGCGTGACCTGTGCACAATGCAGCGTGACCTGTGCCCAATGCAGCGTGACCTGTGCACAATGCAGCGTGACCTGTGCCCCATACAGCATGACCTGTGCCCAATGCAGCGTGACTTGTGCCCCATACAGCGTGACCTGTGCCCAATGCAGCATGACCTGTGCCTAATGCAGCATGACCTGTGCCCAATGCAGCGTGACCTGTGCCCCATACAGCATGACCTGTGCCCAATGCAGCGTCATCTGTGCCCCATACAGCGTGACCTGTGCCCCATACAACGTGACCTGTGCCCCATACAGCGTGACCTGTGCCCCATACAGCGTGACCTGTGCCCAATACAGTGTGACCTGTGCCCAATACAGCATTGCCTTTGCCCAATACAGCCTGGTCTGCCTGTGCCCCATACAGCCTCACCTGTGCAGAGGAAGAGGCAAGCCACCCGGATCAGCAGAGAGCGGGTTTGCCCGCTGTAATAGCTTTCATTTGAATTTCCCGTCTTCCCGGGGCTCATCGTCACATAGCCCCACCTCTTGGTCTGATGCCTTTGATGACGTCACACGTCCCGCATTGGCTTGGCGTTCTATCTATCAAAGGCGCCGGGCCAAGAGGTGGAGCTATGTGACGTGAGCCCCGGGAACACTGGAAGTTCTAATGAAAGCTATTACATTGGGCAATTCAGCTCTCTGCTGATCCGGGTGGCTTGCCTCTTCCTCTGCACAGGTGAGGCTGTATGGGGCACAGGCAGACCAGACTGTATTGGGCACAGGCAACGCTGTATTGGGCACAGGTCACGCTGCATTGGGCACAGGCCACAGCTTGCCTCTTTCTCTCCTCTCTCTTCCCCTGGCAGGGAGACTGTGCCAGCGGTGCTCTCATCCTCACTGGGCCCCACTTGGCTGCGGGCCCCATAGCGCCCGCATGGGTCGCTATGGTGGTAGTTACGCCCCTGCCATGGATCTACCGGGATAACAATACCCATAATCTCCTCGATGAGTTGAATCACTTCCTGCCAGTATTTTTTAATGATTGGGCAGTCCCACCAGAGATGCGTCATCGTTCCCACAACACTACATCCTCTCCAACAATTTGGGGATTTGTCAAGTTGGAATTTGCGTAACTTATCGGGAGTCACATACCACCTAACCAGGCACTTATAATTTATTTCAATCATTTTCATATCTACAGCTGATCCATGTGTTGCCCCTAGTATATTCCCCAACGAGCTAGTGCTACACTCTGTACCCAATTCTTTTTCCCATTTTTTTAATGAATGGCGGTATTTCCGGCTCCTCTCCACTTGCCAATATTTTGTATAACATCGAGATATTCCTCCCTGGTGTTTCCCTCAAAAAGAGCTTCTCTATCGGTCTGTAGTCCTTTTCATCTCTTATAGGCCCAGGAAGACTTCTGACGAAGTGACAGAGCTGGCTATACCGCCATTTACCGATTTTTGCAAACCCTGTGTGTGTGGATAATTCCTGAAATGTGAGAATTTTGCCTTTTTAGTGATGTCTTTCAATTGTGTTTCCCTATTTTTAATCCAGTTTCCTCCCACTGCCTCCATCCCAGGGGGAAAAAACTTGTTATCTTTTAAATAAATTAAAGGTGAATTATACTCCCATTTTATTTTTTAAGTGAATCTGATCCCAAACTTTCAATGTGTATAATGTTATATCTTGTGTATCTGGCCCTAAATTCCTAAAGTGAGGAAGATTCCAAATCATATTATATAAACGTGTATTACTAATACCTATTTCCAAATTAACCCATCTTTTATTTACCCCCCTTTTGCCCATTCTATCACCCATGATAAAACTATGGCCTTATGGTATTTTTTAAAGTCTGGGAGCGCCAAGCCCCCCTGTGCTTTCCCCCTAGACAAAACTGTGTATGATATCCGTGGTTTCTTATTATTCCATACAAATCTAGTTATTAAACCAGTTAATATTCTAAAAAATGATTGAGCCACTGAAATTGGGAGCATCTGCATTTTTACAGGATTTTTGGGGCTAAGACCATTTTGACTGCATTTATACGCCCAATCCAGGAGATCGGGCAGTAGGACATTCTTTTTATTTCCTGTTTAATTTCTTCGAGTAAAGGAATATAATTTAACAGATAGATCTTCCTAGGTGAGTTGGCTAGTTTTACCCCTAGATATTTAATGCTTTCCCTCCAAGGGAAGTGGAACAATTCCTTTAGTCTACTTACTTCCTGTCTGTCTATATTAATGTTTAGGGCTTCCGATTTACCTAAATTAATTTTATAATTTGAAAGTTCTCCATAATTCTTTAGTGTAGGTAATAGATTAGGGATCGAAATCCTCGGCTTTGTGATGAAGAATAACACGTCATCTGCGAATGCTGCCAATTTGTGCTCCTCCTCACGATTCCAATAAAGACTCTAATGTTAAGACAAACAGAAGCGGAGACAGCGGGCACCCCTGCCTGGTCCCATTTTCCATTCTGAACTCCGCAGAGGGTGTGTTATTTACTTTAACAAATGCAGAGGGGTGATTATACAAAATTTTTATCCATTTCAACATTTTTGGCCGACTCCTATGGCTTCTAACGTTTTAATCATGAATCCCCAGTCTACTCTGTCGTATGCTTTCTCAGAATCTATAGACTGAAATAGACCTGGGGACCCACTTGTTTTCATAGCTTCTGAGATTAGTAGAGACCGTACCCCATTGTCTCTCCCCTCTCTTCCTGCAATGAACCCCACTTGGTCCGTATGAATCCAGAAAGGCATTTTTTCCTTCAGCCGTGTTGCCAATACCTTGGCATACAGTTTAGTGTCTGCGTTTAAAAGCGTGATCGGCTTGTAACTGGAACGCAACAAGCTATCTTTACCATCTTTTAAGATTAAAGTCACTGAAGCAGTTAATGCTCCCTCGCAAAATTCCCCATACGTCCCCAGCCCATTCCACACTTGGCAGAGCCTCGGTACCAAAGAGTTTTTAAATTTCTTATAAAACAAGGATGTAAACCCGTCTGGTTCGGGACTTTTACCCGGAGGAGACGAGTCCAGAGCCAGATAGATTTCTTCTTCCGTAATGGGCCTATCCAACTCCAAAGTGTCTACTTCGGATAAGGAACTCCAAACTGCTACTTCCACTCTTCCTAACAGAATATAGGGCTGCAAAGTACTGCCTAAATACTTCCCTTATCTCTTTAGATGTATGCTTAAATTCCCCTTTTTTTTTTTGGATTTTATCAATAAAATATATGTCCCTTTTTTTCTTCAGGATTGTTGCCAGGTGTTTACCCACTTTATTTCCCCACCGGTAACTATCTTTTACATGTTTATTTAAAATCCTATTAGATTCCGACTCCAAAACATCTTTAAGTTCTTCTCTTTTAATTATTAGTTGGTGTAAGAGGGTCCTATGTTTCCCCTTATAGGCTTTGTGAGCTTGTTCAAGTTTGTGTATTTCTGCAATAAGATTCTCTTTCTTTTTCAAGCTTTCTTTTTTCCTTCCGGCCCCTATGGCTATGGACTTTTTCAGCCACTTTCTCGTCCCTAATAAGGTTTTCATTAAGGCGCCAAGTATACGGATACTTATGGAGCCCTTCTATACTCACTTTCATCACAACCGGTGCGTGATCTGATAGTGTTATTACCTCTATCTTTGTGTCCTTCACTGACTCCAGCATACTGTGGTCCACCAATAAATAATCAAGCCTTGAGTAGGTCCCGTGCGCGGGAGAGAAAAAGGTATAATCTCTAGCTTTCGCATGTTGTACCCTCCAAACATCTATGATCTGGCAATCATGTAGTTTACGCCCTATGTTGTTTAAGATCTTTTTATCTACCCCCCTGTGCACTTGACGTACTGTCCAAGGCTGGATTTAGACAGAAATTGAGATCTCCCGCTAGTATCACCTCCCCCGTCTTAAAATCCATCAGTTTATCCAGAGTCTGAGAGAGAAATTTAGTCGGATTTTTATTAGGACTTTAAACATTGGCCAAAGTAAAAATCCTTTCTCCGAGCCTCACCTTCAAGAAGAGGTAACGACCCTCAGGATCTCCTTTCCTTTCTATCAAAACATATTTGGTCCTTTTAGAGAATCCTATTGCTAGTACCTTGTGCCTCTTGCCAGGGGAGTTAAGTCCTTTTACATTATATGTCAGACAGTTAATTTCCATAAGACCAAGTATTTAAAGGGTTTGCCTCCTTTCCAATACACTGAAACCATATTGATTAAGCTCCGCCTGTAGTGCACCTGAGGGGCAGGATCTCCCCCCTCCCCCCTCCTCCCCATCCTCTGTCCTCCCTCCCCGGCCCATTCCCTCCCCCCCCCCTCCTGCCCAGCCAATACCTGACCTTCGGATCGCAGCATCGAGACAAAGGAAAAAGAAGAATTGTCTTAATCTGCGTCCCGCTATAAAATGGGGTGAAACTTCATCAGCCGATGGCCGTGGTCCACCCCCTTGTAGGGGGGGGGTGAAGAGCGTGGAGATTTTATCACTTTACCCATCCCCCCTTTCGCCTCCCCCACCTCTTCCTTCCCCCCCCAGCCTTCAGAATTTAATGAACACTTCGCCCAACATTCCCCGAACCCAAGTTACAGCTCCTCAATTACTAATCACTCAGACCCCCAGCATCAAGAACAGCCTTTCTCCCCTTTTATGAACTCACCCACCCCAAAATAGTTGGGGTAGGAATGTCTAAGTTCCTGCAAAAGTCCTGTAAGTCCTCTAGATGCTTCATTCTATAATTTCTACCATCTTTCGTAACATTTAAAGATACTGGAAAACCCCAACTATACTTCAAATTTGCCACCCTCAATGTTTCCAATAAGGGTTTTAGTTGGCGTCTCCTAGATAAAGTCCCTGCTGATAGGTCAGAGAAGACTTGGATTTCACTATTTTTGAATTTCACCGATTGGAGTCCTCTCAATTTACTCTAGATCTTTGCCTTGTCTTCGTATTGATGGAACTTGACGATGATATCCCTGGGGATGTCTTCTTTAACACTTGGGGGTTTTCTTATCCTATGAGCCCGATTGATCTTTAGCTCTTCATCCACACTTCTACCTAGAAGGGGGTTAAAGATTTCTTTCATCACGGTAAACAGGTCTTCTCCTCGCTGTTCCAGAACAGATCTGATTCTCAAGTTTTGCCGACGATTTTGATTTTCCTGTTGTTCAACTTTGTAGAGCATCTCCCAGTGATCTAATTGGAGCTTTCTTATCTGGGTCTTTAAGGCTATAATTTCTTGCGCCTGTTGTTCTGACATTTCCTCCACTACTTCAACTCGTTTCAGGAGGTGGCCCATATATGACCTTACATTAAGGATCTCTGATTTAATTGAGTTTTCTAATTTAGCGAACATGTCTTGCATCTCCATTTTCGTAGGAAGTGGGTCTGTACCCCCTACTTCCTCCAGGCTACATTCCAGATCCCTTTCCTGGGGAACCTCCCCCCTTTGAGCTCCCCCTTGGGTCCCTTTATTTTTTGCAGGATCTTTCTTTTTATCCTTAGCTCCCTGTTGCCTATTATCCATGTTCATGCTTTTTAAGTTCACTTCTTTAAGATATTTTGAATTGAACTTGAATTGAACTTGAGTTAAGACTTGAGTTAATACTTTCTCTGGATTTTTTTAGTCTCTGCAGCTTTTTGAGAGCGACCTCTCATGTTCCACTCCACCCTGCTCACTTTCTCTTCTTTATTTCTGGCTCTCTCTTATTTGCTCTTTAAGCCTCCCAAGCCTCCTATACTGCGTCCTCCACACTAGGATTTATTCTGCTTCTGCGATTCTTTTCTAGCTTCGCTCTCTTGGCGTCCTGCTAGTCCAGAGGCAAGTCCAGGGATAGCCTATCCGCATCAAAATAATCAAAATATTCATAAGATTCCTCTCTATGTGCCCTTTACATCCTACGGCACCCGCAGGGCTTAGTGCACACACGCCTGCTCACATAGATCGCCTTGGATAATATCTCTTTAATTCAGACGTTTTCATAAACAACAATCGGGTCTTTCTTGCACAATTCAGCAGTTTTTAATAGTAGCCCTTCAGGGTAACGTCCCGGAAACTCTATTTGCACGTTCTTTTTATACAAACTATATAACATAAAGCAGGGTCTCAGCCATCGCTGATCCTACCTTGATCGCACCGCTGTATGCCTGGATTTGGGTCAGACCCTTCCTTGGCTTCCAGGGAGAGCGTGACCTCCGGTCTTCAGGGTGAACTGTTTCCTTGCTGCAGCTCCGACTGATACTCCGGGGTCTTTATGTTCCTTTCCAGTGCTATAGTGCAGTAGCAGGGCAGTAGTGAGGCCGGAGCCGTGAAATCCGGAGCCGAGAGTATAGCCCGGGAGATGGATGCAGGGAATGCGCAGCAGTGGGTAGGACGCCTATATGAGCGATCCCAATACTTCCCCTCCGCACCGATCAGATGGTGTTGCAGCCGAACCTCATGAGCTCAGGCTGCCTCCTCTGAAGTGTCCCCTCCCGCCGCTCATAAGAGGGGGTTCAGTAGGTCATCCACGGGCTCTCACCCCGCTCCGAACCCATCCCTTTCCCAGCTTCCTCCTCCGCTCTCCTCCACAGCCCCCGCCGTCAGGCCCCTCCCCCAGCTCAAACACGTCACATCCTCCTCAATGATGCCCACCCCCTTTCCTGACCGGCCGGGCTGCGTGCTCGGATAAGGGTCTGGTATGGATTTTTGGGGGACCCCACGCCGGTTTTACGGCGTAGGGGTTCCCCTGAAAATCCATACCAGACCTAAGGGACATTGTCACCTTGCGCTCGCCGCAATAGGAACATTTGTTTTTCCTATTGCAGCGAGCGCGAAATGTAGTACCCTTTCCATCAGGAACTGAGTCCGGCGGAGTTACAACGTAAAGATTTGAAGCAGTCTTCCGATTTCCGACCGAAACGGTCCGTCGGAAGTCCGATGCAGACCACACACGGTCGGATTGTCCACCTTATTCGGTCCGTCAGAACAGTCCGGTCGGAAAGTCCGCCCGTGTGTACACGGCATTAGAGTCTGAATAGGGATGTTTTGCTTGGGAAAGCTGTGAGACTGCTCCTTGCCATAGAATTCAACCCATTCACAGGGTAAGTGGGAATAACTCCTTTGAGTGTATTGGCCACTTGTTTAATAAATAAGACAACCTGTTAGGTATCATCATCCTCATCTCTGGTTGCTTAATCAAAGCAAGAGTCACACAGTCATGTTTCTCTACATGTTCCCCTTTGGAGAGTCTGAAGAGGCCGATTTGCCTGGGAAGGCTATTAGACTGGTCATTGCTAGAACATATAACCATATAAAAGCAAGACTCATACAGCCATGTTCATCCACGTCTTCTTTATTGAAGAGCCTGAAGAGGGCTGTTTTGCTCTGAGACTGGTAATAACCAATAGATAACCTTTTCACATGGTTTGCGTGCCATTTAACAAACCAGCCCATAAAAATAATTAAATGCAGTAAAATAGTTTGCTTAGTAAAAAACCCTAAAGGGTTAACCACTTCTAGAGGAAGACTGAAGCCTCCATCTACAGCCCTGATTCACCAGGTGGTTAATGAGATAAACCTTGCCCTGCTAGGAATCAGGACATAATGAAAAAATTTGTTCAGAACAGTAACTAAAAGGTAGGAATTTTCAACAGAATTACAATAATATTCTGAAATGTACACAAACCAAGGGAATTGCAGACATCATAAACATGCTTCTCCCCTTTTTTTTTTTTTTTTTTGGTCAAAAACTGGAGAGCACATAGAAATATAAAAGGAAATCCCTTATCTCAACAGGCCATAGATGGCTCAAGTTGTCATCCACAGGTGACTCCTCCACCTTCTCTGGAAATGCTGGTCTTTAGAGGGGGTTTGCACAATGGCACAATAGTAAAGCAAATATGAGAAGCCACCAGCAGAATATTGCCATGTGTGAACAGACAAAGTATTACTTTGTGTACCTGTTATGCAGAGTACTCCCTGTGGATGAGCTCAGGCTATGCATAGTGGCTGCAGGGAGCAAGGCACCACAATACCCAGCAATGCAGCATTCATTTGGATGCAAAGCATTTTTCAAATTTAGCTCACCCAACCTCCGTCATCCGACCGTGAACAATGGCACACCTCGGGTGCGCGTGCATAGGGGAGACTCTGCCATCACCGCTGCCCACTTTACATGGACCCAGCGGACCCCAGACAAGGCTGTTAGCCCTGATAACAGCTGCCCTGAGGGCCAGCAGCAGGGCTCCCTGGATTATAGGTCATTTAGCCGAGACACTAGGGACTGCGTCGAGTCAAATCCACCCATGGACGGACAGCCAGCCCTTTAGACCAACCAGGTAGAGGAGCACACCTAGGTCCTGCGCATAGGAGGAAAAAAAGTAGAATGCCAAGGCCGTAGGTGGGCTCAAATTTATATAAGTTAAGTCCTGGAGGCATGGGGGGGGGGGGGGGAGCCTATACCCAGCTGTGCTGACATTGAGCCGTCAGGAAAACCCATCCTGTGTGCATGAGGCCTATACCAGTGCAAGCACAAACTACAGATGGACCACATGATCATCTTCTAAAAAGAAGTGTCCAAACAAAATTGCATTTCAGTTTTGGATGGATCCAATAGGTCTGGAGGCCACATTTACAAAGTAGAGAGGATACTACTTAACCACTTCCCGCCCGCCCTATAGCGGATTGACGTCCGGGAAGTGGTTGTGTTATCCTGACTGGACGTCATATGACGTCCAGCAGGATAACATGCCGCAGCGCGCCCCCGGGGGTGTGCATCGCGGCGATCGGTGGAGCGATGTGTCAGTCTGACACACCGCTACACTGATCTTGGTAAAAAGCCTCCGGCGGAGGCTCTTTACCACGTGATCAGCCGTGTCCAATCACGGCTGATCACGCTGTCAATAGGAAGAGCCATTGATCGGCTCTTCCTCACTCGCGTCTGACAGACGCAAGTAGAGGAGAGCCGATCGGCGGCTCTCCTGGCAGGGGGGGTCTGCGCTGATTGTTTATCAGCGCAGCCCCCCCTCAGATCACCCCACTGGACTACCAGGGATGCCACTAGGACCACCAGGGAAGGAGCAACGTGGATGGCCAGGTATGTACCCCATGGCCATCCACATGTGCCCAATCTGTGCCAATCAGTGCCCACAAATGGGCACTGATTGGCACTATTATATCCATGATCTGCCCAGCAATACCCAGATCTGCCCAGCAATGCTTTTTTTTAGTGCCACCTGTCATTGCCCATCTGTGCCAACTGTCATTGCCCATCGGTGCCACCTGTCAGTGCCCATCTGTGCCCATCTGTGCCCATCAGTGCCCACCTATCAGTGCCCATCAGTGCCACACATCAGTGCCACACATAAGTACCCATCAGTGCCACCCATATATACCAGTCAATGCCACCTACGAGTGCCCATCAGTGCCGCCTATGTGTGCCCATCGGTGCCATCTATGAGTGCCCATCAGTGCCGCATACCAGTGCCACCTATCAGTGCCCATCAGTGCCACCTATCAGTGCCCATCAGTGCCGCCTATCAGTGCCCATCATCAGTGCCCGTTAATGCCACCTCATCAGTGCCACCTCATTGGTGCCACCTCATCGGTGCCCATCAGTGCCGCCATATCAGTGCCCATCAGTGCAGCCATATCAGTGCCCATTATTGAAGGAGAAAGCGTACTTATTTACAAAAAAATTTAACAGAAACAAAGAAAAACTTGTTTTTTTTCGAAATTTTCGGTCTTTTTTTATTTGTTGCGCAAAAAATAAAAACCGCAGAGGTGATCAAATACCACCAAAAGAAAGCTCTATTTGTGGGAACAAAATGATAAAAAATTTGTTTGGGTACAGTGTAGCATGACCGCGCAATTGTCATTCAAATTGCAACAGCACTGAAAGGTGAAAATTGGGCTGGGCGGGAAGGTGTCTAAGTGCCTGGTATTGAAGTTGTTAAATTCTGTATCTGACCCAGTTGGAATGTAACTGCACAATGCATTTCTGTAGACAGCTGTATTAATTTATTGTCCAATGTATTCTTTCTCCAATAGAAGGTAATGATTGACCTCTACAGTATGGTGTCTTATGTGACCACTACATAGGTCATAAAGAAGGCTATAAACATGCATAAAAATGTAATAAAACAATATTAGCTAAGATTGTGATACGACAATTGGATGCTGAACTGGTAACTCTGTAATATGAAAAAATATAGGCCAAAAACTAGGGTAGTATATAAAAATTGTGAGAAGGGTCAGAAATTGACATTTTCTAGGTCTGATACTATTCCTAATGCAAACACATTATGGATCATACTGGGGATACATTATATGGCTAATTGCAATAAAGGCGAGTAAAGAGTAAAGATCCATAGCAAAATAGATTTCGCTTACCAAAGTTAGATCAGTGAAAATGATTTCTGATTGGTTGCTTTTTGCACAATGCAGTTGCCCTATTGAATAAGCCTGATAGTACTTGAACATATGGTGCAAAGATAGAGATGATGGATGCCATGGGGGAGATTTACTAAAACTGGTGCTCACAGAATCTGGTGAAGCTGTGCATAGAAACCAATCAGCTTCTAGGTTTTATTGTCAAAGCCTAAATGAACAAGCTGAAGTTAGAAGCTGATTGATTACTATGCACAGCTGCACCAGATTCTATGTGCTCCGGTTTTAGTGAACCCCCTCCTGTGAGGTAGATTTACTAAAACTGGAGCATGAAAAATCTGGTGCAGCTGTGCAAAAAAACAATCAGCTTCCATTTTTTTTTTGTCAAAGCTTAATTGAACAAGATGAAGTTAGAAGCTGATTGGCTACCATGCACAGCTACACCTGCATAGGTATCCCAGTCTGCCGATGATAGCAAATCATGGCCCCTGGAGGTGCTCACAGAGCTGGAGGAGATGTAGAAGTGGTGTGCCCCCAAGCTGACATCACTTCTGCCCTATACCCACGGAGTCCCGGTACTTCTTCTACAGCACTGTGAGCACCTCCAGCGGCCCTGATGTGTTATTATCGGCAGAACGGGACACCTTTGTACATTATTTTGCATGTGGCCAGATATGTACTGTGAGTTCTAACATTTTTTTAAACTGCCCACTAGATGGAGCTTTTCCCTTTCTTTACACACACAGGAGCAGCGGGGGAATCGCTTGCGACTCGGACAGGAATCGCACCATGTTCCTATTCAAATTGCATTTGCTTATCCTGGATTTCAGCTTTAAATCATTTTTAGGTGGACCTGATGGGAAGATCCATATAAATCAGTGGGCAGGTGGATGTAAATGAATATGCGCCGTAATCATCTGCTTGCCTCCAAATCCATCCAGGCCCAGAAAAAAATGGAAACGGTTTGCATTCTTTTATGAAGTTTTGGACCTATACAAATGGGGGGAAAAAGAGGGAAATTTGGGACTTTAAATGAAGCCTTGGCCTGGTAAGGTCATGTGCCTCCATCCCTGTCAATATGAAAAAAAAGGGAGCAAGAAGGTGGGACTTTGTATGAAGCATGTGGTAGCACTTGAATAGAATGGTGGGTATTAAAATATTTCATATTCTGTAGATACATATTTACGTTAAAATTCATATACATAGAAATACACACTAATTTGTGATGTTGATTTCTAAAACAGTGGTAACTGATAATAATATGGTTATAATAATTGATAGCATAATAAATTACAGAATACACCAAAATTCATAGTTGGGTAAACATATATTACAAGATAACATCTGCATGGCCTATGGCCTTTCTGATCCCTGTCACAATAATGTGATGATGTGTGTGTATTGGCACTAGGGATGAGCCGAACACCCCCCGGTTCGGTTCGCACCAGAACCCGCGAACGGACCGAAAGTTCGCACGAACGTTAGAACCCCATTGACGTCTATGGGACTCGAACGTTCGAAATCAAAAGTGCTCATTTTAAAGGCTAATTTGCATGGTATTGTCCTAAAAAGGGTTTGGGGACCCGGGTCCTACCCCAGGGGACATGTATCAATGCAAAAAAAACTTTTAAAAACGGCCGTTTTTTCGGGAGCAGTGATTTTAATGATGCTTAAAGTAAAAAAAAAAAAGTGAAATATTCCTTTAAATATCGTACCTGGGGGGTGTCTATAGTATGCCTGTAAAGTGACGCGTGTTTCCCATGTTTAGAACAGTCCCTGCACCAAATGTCATTTTTAAAGGAAAAAATCTCATTTAAAACTGCTTGCGGGTTTAATGTCATGTCGGGTCATGGCAATATGGATGAAAATCAGTGAGACAAACGGCATGGGTACCCCCCAGTCCATTACCAGTCCCTTTGGGTCTTGTATGGATATTAAGGGGAACCCCGCACCCAAATTAAAATAAGGAAAGGTGTGGGGCCACCAGGCCCTATATACTCTGAACAGCAGTATACAGGCGGTGCAAACAAGACAGGGACTGTAGGTTTGTTGTTAAGTAGAATCTGTTTGTAATTTTGAACATTTTTAACGTGTTTAGCTACAGCCAAAAAATCTTTTCTAAGCTTTTTGGAAAACATAGGGAAGGGTTATCACCCCTGTGACATTTGTTTTGCTGTCTTTCCTCCTCTTCAGAAGATTTCACCTCACTTTTTTGTCCCAATGAAAAATGTTTTTTGAAAATTTGGGTTTTTTTGTGGAACAAGGATTGGAAAGCATCAGTGGAAAGGAGAACTTGTTTTCCCATATTAACTCTTACAGGAGAGAATTTCCCTTCCTAGGGGTAGATTTCATCTCACTTCCTGTTGTCTCCTTCCGTTTGCAAGTAGGAGTCGTTTGTAAGTTAGATGTTTGAAAGTAGGGTCCTGCCCTATATACTCAGCAGAAATTTGGGCCTTAGGTGTTGCTGTGGCCACAACACTGTAAGCCCTCACAGGGCCCTGCTGTGAAATATTAGATCAAGAATTGTAATTACATGCCCCTGTTGAACAGGAGCTGAAAAATTAGGCCTTAGGCACTGGTGCTGGTGCCACAACACTGCAACCCCTCACAGACACTCTAGTTGGAACGCAGGAACGAGCCCTGCTGCAAATTATTGCTTCAAAAATTGTAATTACACGCCCCTGTTAGACAGGGGCAGAAAAATTGGGCCTTAGGCACTGGTGCTGGTGCCACAACACTGCAACCCCTCACAGACACTCTAGTTGGAACGCAGGAACGAGCCCTGCTGCAAATTATTGCTTCAAAAATTGTAATTACACGCCCCTGTTAGACAGGGGCAGAAAAATTGGGCCTTAGGCACTGGTGCTGGTGCCACAACACTGCAACCCCTCACAGACACTCTAGTTGGAACGCAGGAACGAGCCCTGCTGCAAAGTATTGCATCAAAAATTGTAATTACACGCCCCTGTTAGACAGGGGCAGAAAAATTGGGCCTTAGGCACTGGTGCTGGTGCCACAACACTGCAACAAGCTATCAGCGTGATGATTGAGGAGGAAGAGGATAATTACTCAGGGATAGTCACTCAGCATCAGCATAGGCAGTCTTTGAAGGGATCTGAGATTTCAAAAAAAATTATTCGGTTACATCAGCATCAGGTGCTTGGTAGCTGGTGGTGATCCAAGACTCATTCATTTTTATGAAGGTCAGCCGATCGACCGAGTCGGTGGACAGACGCACCCTGTGATCGGTTACCACGCCTCCAGCAGCACTGAATGTGCGTTCCGAAAGAACGCTGGATGCAGGACAGGCCAGTAGCTCAATTGCATACTGTGCAAGCTCTGGCCAGTGATCCATCCTCAAGACCCAGTAACCCAGAGGATTTTCGGTGGGAAAGGTGTCCAAGTCTGATCTTGCCCCTAGGTATTCCTGCACCATGTAAAACAGACGCTGGCGATGGTTGCTGGAACCGATCATACCTTGGGGCTGCGGACCAAAAAATTGTCTGAACGCATCGGTCAGACGGCCACCTTCTCCACCGCTCCTTCTTTGACTGACCGAAGCCTCAGCAACACGTTGTCCAGAAACAGGAGTTTGTAACCTCCCAGTCTCTGGGAACGCGTTGCACAGACCTTTCTGCAAGGCCTCCCGAAGATGTTTCATCCTCTGCTCCCTCTGCGATGGCAAGATAAGGTCCGCAACCTTACCCTTGTAACGTGGATCAAGGAGGGTTGCCAGCCAGTATTGGTCCTTCTCCTTGATACCACGAATACGAGGATCCTTACGCAGGCTTTGCAGGATCAGGGAGGCCATGCAGCGTAGGTTTGCTGAGGCATTCGGTCCGGAGTCCTCTGGGTCACTAAGAACGACATGGTCCGCAGCCACCTCCTCCCAGCCACGTACAAGTCCATGTGTTTCTTGGGACTGATCCCTTAAAGACTGCTGCTGATGCTGAGTGCCAGGCTCCACCTCCATACTGACACAATCTTCCTCCTCCTCCTCTTCCTCCTCGTCCTCTTCCTGTGTGATCGGCGGGCACGCAGGAACACTGTCTGGATAAAGGGGGCCTTGAGAGCTAAGGAAGTCCTCCTCTTCCTGCCTCTGTTCTGCCTCAAGTGCCCTGTCCATTATTCCACGCAGCGTGTGCTCCAACAGGTGGACAAGGGGGACAGTGTCACTGATGCATGCACTGTCACTGCTCACCATCCTCGTGGCCTCCTCGAATGGTGACAGGACAGTGCATGCATCCCTGATCATGGCCCACTGGCGTGGGGAAAAAAAACCAAGCTCCCCTGACCCTGTCCTGGTGCCATAGTCGCACAGGTACTCATTTATGGCCCTCTGCTGCGTGTGCAGCCGCTGCAGCATGGCCAACGTTGAGTTCCACCTGGTGGGCATGTCACAGATTAGGCGGTTCTTGGGCAGGTTAAACTCCTTTTGGAGGTCCGTCAGCCGAGCACTGGCATTATATGACCGGCGGAAATGCACACAGACTTTCCTGGCCTGCCTCAGGACATCCTGTAAGCCCGGGTACCTGCCCAAGAACCGCTGCACCACCAAGTTAAGGACGTGAGCCAAACAGGGCACATGGGTCATTTGTCCCTGTCGGAGGGCAGAGAGGAGGTTGGTGCCATTGTCGCAAACCACCATTCCTGCCTTAAGTTGGCGTGGCGTCAACCACCTCTGAACCTGCCCCTGCAGAGCTGACAGAACCTCTGCCCCAGTGTGGCTCCTGTCCCCCAAGCACACCAGCTCAAGCACCGCATGGCATCTTTTGGCCTGCGTACTTGCGTAGCCCCTTGAACGCCTACGGAGCACCGCTGGTTCCGAGGAAGAGGCCATGGAGGAAGAAGAAGAGGAGGGGGTGGAGGAGAGAGGTGTGTCACAATCAGCATTTTGGAGGCGTGGTGGCGGAACAACCTCCAACACTACTGCACCTTGTCCTGCATCCTTCCCAGCTGCCAGCAGAGTCACCCAATGCGCCGTGAAACTTAGGTAACGTCCCTGTCCATGCCTGCTGGACCATGAGTCAGCGGTAATATGCACCTTACCGCTGACCGCCCTGTCCAGCGAGGCATGGACATTGCCTTCCACATGCCGGTAGAGAGCCGGAATCGCCTTCCGTGAGAAAAAGTGGCGTTTGGGTACCTGCCACTGAGGAACCGCACATTCCACAAACTCACGGAAGGGGGCAGAGTCTACCAACTGAAAAGGCAGCAGTTGAAGTGCTAGCAATTTTGCCAAGCTAGCATTCAACCGCTGGGCATGTGGATGGCTGGGAGCAAACTTCTTTCGGCGGTGCAGCAGCTGGGGCAGGGAAATTTGCCTGGTACAATCTGACGTCGGTGTACCAAAAGCAGATTGCCCACAAGTACTTGGCTGTGACACACCTAATTCTACACCTTCATTCCTCTCACTGCAGGTCTCAGAGAGGACTGAAGGTCTAGTGGGGTTGGAAATCTCAGCTGATGAGGAGCAAGGAGAGATCCTCTTTGTTCTTTGGTGTGGGTCTTTTAGATACGCTTGCCAACGAACTGCATGGCAGGTCAACATATGTCTGGTCAAGCATGTGGTACCCAAGCGGGAGATATTTTGGCCACGCGAGATACGCTTGAGACATATGTTGCAAATAGCAGCGGTGCGATCTGATGCACTCGTCTCAAAAAAGGCCCACACCAAAGAACTTTTTGAATAACGCGCAGAGACTGCAGCGCCCTGCACATGTGGAGCTTTGGGGTGTGATGCAGTCAATGTGCTGCCCTTAGGCTGGCCCCTGGAGGGCATCCTGCCTCGTTGGTGATGTGCTGCCGCCTCCTCCTCCTCCTCCTCCTCCTCCTCTCTCCTATCAGGCACCCACGTTGAGTCAGTGACCTCATCATCCCCTCCCTCCTCATCACTGGAGCAAACCTGGCAGTATGCTGCAGCAGGGGGAGCATGACTGCCAGATTGCTGTCCTTCTTGGGCACCCCCTCTGTCCGCGCTCATGTTACTGCCTTCATCGAGCTCAGTATCGTCATCAGAGCCTTCCAAACGCTGGGCATCCTCCTGGAGCATGTACCCAACACTGTGGTCAAACAGTTCGAGGGAATCCTCATGAGGACATGGTGGAGCTAGGGAAGGAGTCACTGATGACATTGAGCTGAGGGAAGAGGCCGCTGCTTTGCCAGACAAAGCACCCTGGGCATGGGTGAGAGAGGATGAGGAGGATGAGGACGGCTTGGTCATCCACTCGACCAAGTCTTCCGCATGTTGCGGCTCAACATGGCCAGCTGCCGAAAAAAAGGCCAAGCGTGTCCCATGGCCACGTGCTGATGAGGATGCACCGTCTCCACGACCAGCACTAGACACAGAGCCTGCTTGCCCTCTCTTATTGGCTTGTGACTGTCTGCCTCTCCTTCTTGGCCTTCCAGACATACTAATGGCCTGTAGCTGCACTAAGCTGGGATAGAACACCTGTAATTTTCTTCAAGTAGCTTTATATACTGTAACCAGACAAGCCTGCCTGTCAGTAGGAAGATAAGAGGAACGGATCTAGCTGAACACTGTGAGCAGGACGCACTGTACTAAATGTAAATAGTCTAGCTGCCTGACCGTGGTACTAATAGGATCAAATAGAACACCTGTAATTTTCTTCAGGTAGCTTTATATACTGTAACCAGACAAGCCTGCCTGTCATTAGGAAGATAACAGGAACGGATCTAGCTGTACACTGTGAGCAGGACGCACTGTACTAAATGTAAATAGTCTAGCTGCCTGACCGTGGTACTAATAGGATCAAATAGAACACCTGTAATTTTCTTCAGGTAGCTTTATATACTGTAACCAGACAAGCCTGCCTGTCAGTAGGAAGATAACAGGAACGGATCTAGCTGTACACTGTGAGCAGGACGCACTGTACTAAATGTAAATAGTCTAGCTGCCTGACCGTGGTACTAATAGGATCAAATAGAACACCTGTAATTTTCTTCAGGTAGCTTTATATACTGTAACCAGACAAGCCTGCCTGTCAGTAGGAAGATAACAGGAACGGATCTAGCTGTACACTGTGAGCAGGACGCACTGTACTAAATGTAAATAGTCTAGCTGCCTGACCGTGGTACTAATAGGATCAAATAGAACACCTGTAATTTTCTTCAGGTAGCTTTATATACTGTAACCAGACAAGCCTGCCTGTCAGTAGGAAGATAACAGGAACGGATCTAGCTGAACACTGTGAGCAGGACGCACTGTACTAAATGTAAATAGTCTAGCTGCCTGACCGTGGTACTAATAGGATCAAATAGAACACCTGTAATTTTCTTCAGGTAGCTTTATATACTGTAACCAGACAAGCCTGCCGGTCAGTAGGAATTTAACAGGAACGGATCTAGCTGAACACTGTGAGCAGGACGCACTGCATTAAATGTAAATAGTCTAGATAGAAGATAACAGGAACAGATCTAGCTAAACTGAATACAGTGTATATATATATATGCAACACCTGGGATGCATATATATACACAATACACTGTAAGTGCAGCTAACTGACTGACTGTTCTGCCTAATCTATCTAACTCAAATCAAATGACACTGTCTCTCTCTCTCTCTATCTCTCAGCACACCGGAACACACACTACACAGGGCCGCCGTGCAGGCGGCCTTATATAGTGTGGGGTGTGTACTAAATCCCCTGAGCCATAATTGGCCAAAGCCACCCTGGCTTTGGCCAATTACAGCTCTCTCTACTGACAGCGCTGTGATTGGCCAAGCATGCGGGTCATAGTGCATGCTTGGCCAATCATCAGCCAGCAATGCACTGCGATGCCGCAGTGAATTATGGGCCGTGACGCGCCACACGAATTTAGCGCGAACGGCCCATAACGTTCGCAATTCGGCGAACGATCGAACAGCCGATGTTCGAGTCGAACATGGGTTCGACTCGAACACGAAGCTCATCCCTAATTGGCACAATATTCTATTAAACATGTAGTTGTATGATACACGGCATCTGGTAGCTGGACGTATTTCGCGGCTTATATGCTGCTCATCAGGAGCAAGCACGTGATGTATCTGCAAAGGGAAATAGGATGTCTATGTAAATTGGCTTGTATCAATATAGGGGAGGATAGGTTGAAAGCACCCCCCTAAAAATCACATACAAGTATATGTGCACTTGATGGCGCGATGTCAGGGACCGTGAGCCACCCAAAGGCATCAGTGTCGGGAGCTGAGGAGGCATGTTCAGCGGCAGCACCCGTCACAGACAGCACCCCGGGCGGATCCGGACACACAAAGCACTCCTAGTGTGAATGGGAAATAATATATATTGATAGGTGGGTCAACCAGGTAAAACCAATGTGAAGACTATGTGAGTTAGAAAGGGATTAACAATGAAAACTATACCCAGGGGCTGGCGCCTCCTCCCCCTCACATTGCTCGTGCGCGTGATGTTAGGGGCTGGCCTGTGGTGGCGCGCATTTATGGGAAGCTGCCCTGGCTGGGCCGGGCTACTCAGTGCTCTCTCACACATTGGTTCCCACGTCTCACCTTGGATCATGGTCTCTCTCCTCCTCCAGCACCAGGTATATTATCCTTTTGAACATTTATAAGTCATCCCGTTCTTCTATCCCCCACTCACTTCTGTCCTCAGGTGACACTGATGCCTTTGAGTGGCTCATGGTCCCTGACATTGCGCCATTAAGTGCACATATACTTGTAAGTGATTTTTAGGGGGGTGCTTTGAACCAATCCTCCCCTATATTCAGGGCTGGACTGGGACAAAAATTTGGCCCTGGACTTCATCCAGACTGGCCCACTTTGACAGGTCTCTCCCATGACGGCTTGCCACCCAAGCCCCCCCCCCCCCCCCCACTAGCCATTAGCCGTTCTACATTATTTCTCTTATAGACAGTACCAGTGGGGAAGCTAGACATTATTTCACCTGGGGCAAAGAATCAGTTTGGCGCCCCCCCCCCAATGGGACAAGATTAGGCAGGAAAGTGAGGCCGCCCTCCTTCCAGACCGTATGATGAGTTTCTCAGTGTTGACTCCTGAGCATCATGTCTGTATTCAGGCGCGCTGCATAACTAGCCAGGGAGAGGAGGTGAGCACCCGCGGGGGGGGGGGACAGAGGACCGGAGGGAGGCAGTGGTCCACTGTCACTGAAATCGGCCCACTGAGCCATCGGCCCACCGGGAAACTCCCTGTAGTCCCAATGGCCAGTACATGCCTGCCTATATTGATACAAGCCAATTTACATAGACAACCTATTTCCCTTTGCAGATACATCACATGCTTTCTCCTGATGAGCGGCATTTAAGCCGCGAAATGCATCGAGATACCAGATGCCGTGAATCATACAACTACATGTTTAATAGAATATCGTGCCAATACACAAACATCGGCACATTATTGTGACAGGGATCAGAAAGGTCACAGGCCATGCAGATGTTATTCTGTAATATATGTTTACCCAACTATGAATTTTGGTTGATTCTGTAACTTTATCATGCTATCAATTATTATAACCATGTTATTATCAGTTACCACTGTTTTAGAAATCAACATCACAAATTAGTGTGTATTTCTATGTACATGGAATTTAACGTATGTAAATATGTATCTACAGAATATGAAATATTTTAATACCCACCATTCTATTCAATTGCTACCACGTGCTTCACACAAAGTCCCACCTTCTTGCTCCCTTTTTTTTCAAGTTTTGGACCTAAATGGGTGGGGTAAGGGGTAGTGTGATATAAACAGATGCAGGTCTGTTTGTGTCCAGTCACCCATAGCTCTAATATGGGTGTGGAAAGCTCCTGCATGCCATTAAGAAGATATCATGGCAGCATGATTTGAAGCTCTAACCATGCCTGCTATCTGGATGACATCCTGTTGAGCTTTTCAAGGCTTGTGTTTTACCGATTGGTGGCGGAGTTCAAGGTCTTATCTGGTGACGGGGTATCGTGGCAGCAGATCTCCTGTGACATTCCTTATGACTGACTACATACAGTTCCATCTCTAAGCTTGGCTGACTCTTTGCCACTGGCATTTAGGTTACCAGTGACTTATCTACATCTAAATTGTATCGACTACCTACTTCAGATTTCTACACCTTAAATGGTTAATGTACTGTGGTCACTTTCATATGTGGACTATTTACACATTTTTTTGAATGTCCCCTTTGTTGCACTTTATATTAACATTTGGTTATTTACATATATCACTTATATGCATAATTAAGTTTGTTTTTGCACATATAAATGTATTGTTTGCACATTTGCACTCTTTTGCTTGTTCATACGTGGGTTACCTTTAGCGCTGCACTTTTTTGATTCTACCACTTACACAATTTGTCTGATTGTAGTGCCAGCAGCTTTTTATTTATCAATAAGTAGTTCAGTAATTTTTTGAGATATTTTAGGCGGATGTAAGTGAACTTGCGCCGTATACATCTGCTTTCCTCCAAATCCATCCAGTCCCAGAAAAAAATGGAAACGGTTTGCATCCTTTGATGGGGTTTTGGACCTAAATGGGTGGGGTAAGGGGTAGTGTGATATAAGCAGACGCAGGTCTGTTTATGTCCAGTCACCCATGGCTTTAATAAGGGTCTGGAAAGATCCTGCAGAAAAAAACGAATGGACATGGCGTATATCATCTCCTCTTTGTACTCTACTCTCTTTCTTTTTTTTTTTTTTTTTTTGTGATTTGATATTATGTTTATATTGATATTCTGTGTACCCTATTTTTGTTACAACCCTTTTACATTTGTTATTTTAAATCAGGGGTCTTCAATCTATGACCCGCAGGCCAAATCTGGCCTGCTACAGGATTGTGTCCGGCCCTCAACTAAAGTCAGATTCCCCTGCTGCGCTGGAATCATCCTGTCAGCAGTTTACTAGGACAGCCAGCATCCATGCTTGCTCCAGCACAGTCATCTTCCCCCCTTGTTGTGTTGTCTTTCTCTAAGTCAGACGGTCATCATCATAGCAACTGGTGAATTCCTCCGTCCATACCTGCTCTGCCTACTGGTTTGGTGCTACACTCAACACAATCACACTGTGAGCAATGTAAGGGCAATGTAAGGGCAGACTACTGACTGATAGGGAATCTGATGTAAAGGGGATTCTGATGGAGACACTAATGTTAGGAGCAACTCTAAAGGGGACTCTGATGTAAAGAGAAACGCCTAAAGGCCCTTTCACACAGGCACCTTACATCTGTCCATTTATCTCCTACTGATCAGAGCAAAGTGAGGCAGATGACAGGTCTGTTAAACTTAGTATACAGCGCTAAACATCTCAGTCCCCGGTAACTATTGATAGCACCATATCACCAATTAAAGGGACATTAAATATTTAGCGCTGAATACTAAGGCTTAGTAATAGTTAAAACACTTTGTTTCTGTACAGCAGCTCTATTTGGAGTACAGGTAGTGCGGGTATTTTTGGTTGAGTTGGATGACAGGTCTGTGTCTGCTCAGTTTCTGCAGAGCAGTCACGGACAGACCCTGCTCTGCTCTATGAATGGCCAGGTGTAAACAGACAGGGGAGTTAATTTACACCTGGCTGCCTCAAATATGGTCTGCCCAAATGGAGGAGTCCTTCTCCATATTTTTAGCGGGCTTGATCTGACCCGGAGGTAGGAGGATGTAAACGGACACAAGTCTGATTACACCCCTCGGTCCATAAAAATGCATGGACCTTTCAAACAGGTCCACCTGAAAAACTGACAGGTGGACCTGATCAGATCACCTGTGTGAAAGGGCCCTTGATGTAAGATTGGGATTCTGAAGGATACACTTATGTAAGGGTAGCTTTGATGGGGGACACTGTTGTAAGGAAGGACTCTGATGTATAGGGAGACTCCTAAAGCCTAGTACTGGGTGGCCATTTTCAATAGAAACATTCGCCCTGTGTGTGTATTACAGTCGGTCCGACAGAAGCCAGCCTTTCGGTCGGCTTCTGTCGAAGGGGCATGACCGAAAAAGGTCTGCCGATCAGCCATTGGCTGAGAGCGCTGGCCGGTCTGTTCTGGTGGGTGGGGCGCAGCGGCTCCCCTGAGCTGTCAGTTCTTTTGGTTCAGCTCTGCTGGATTAAAAAAAAAAACTAGTAGTGTGTACTAGGCTTTAGAAAAACTCTGATAAAAGGGGGAGCTTTTTATTACAAATGCTTTTTATTGGGTTATACAAATGAAAATCACATACAACAACAGTTGAGGCTTAGAATACAAAAGCACTAAAAGACTATGCATCCATAGTCTCAAATCAGTAAACAGCAAACAGTTTACAAAAGCCTCATACAATTTTGTAACACAACAAATAAAAAAAAAAACATAGCAAATGAAAAGAACATAATGAGAAAAAAAAAAAAAAGAAATTGTTAAGCGGAATAAACTTTAACAAGGAAAAGTTCAGCATATTTAGTGTACAGTAGCCTCTTTGTTATGAATAATAAAAAACAAAACAAAGTTACTACAACTCAGAAGAATACCAGGGTGGTAAAACCTATCCGCATGTGACGAGGACAATCCCATAGTTCGAGAGAACCTCAACAAGTGGACCAGGTCATCCACTTATTGTGGAATACATGCATCATGTCCATAACCATATGGTGTATTCTCTCCATAAGTTTTATCGCCTCCATTCGCTGTACAACCTGCGACCAGGGAACTAAGGGGAATCACCAATTTAGGTCAATAGCCCAATGAATTGTGCTAAACAGTGTGTGAGACAGTTTCTGTCAGGGGGGCAACACCTCTGGTATACCTGCAAAAAATAGGCACATGGGAAATGTTAGAGTGGTAATCGAACACGTAATACGGGCCACCATCCATGATGCTTCCTGCCATAAGGGTTTGATAGCTTTGCAGCTCCAAAAAATATGGCGGTGAGTCCTCCTGTCTGGGCAGCCCCTGAAGCATGGGTCGGGTTCAGGCGGGTACATTCTGTGTAGCTTGAGGCTGGGTTCACACCGAGCGGATCACAGCAGGTGTCCGGTGTGTCCCTGTTCACTGTTTCAGGTCCAATTTGAGTCTGAAATTTTGGCTGAATTCGGACTTCAAATGGACCAGAAGACTTACAGGACCCCTGTGCAATTTGCAGCGGAGCCGCTCTGGAGATGTGTGAATCAGCTCCATAGAGAGCCAGTCACAATCTCTTGTCATGCGAATTGAATGCAGGGAAAACCACATCCAATTCGCACTAGTGTGAACCCAGCCTTAAGCCCCACAATCAGAAAATCATACGAAAAATACAGATTTCTGAGCAATTGTATGTTAATCTGATCGTTAGTACAGAGCTTTCGAGAGTCGATCAGGACAGTTCATCCGAATGTATTTGATCGGACATGCACCAAACTTTTTTGTATGATGCCAGATCATACGATTTTCGTTTAATCAGTACAGTTGTCTTTGAAAATGCAATACAAATACATTACAACACATGACATCACTTACGATTTTTTTATTCTATTGTACAAGAATTTCCATAACTTTTGTAAACTCTTCAGGTTCGATCTGAGATTAGCATGCAAAAAAAAAAAAGAAAAAAGGATGATCATTTGTTCGATAATCTCATTGTGTGTACCAGGCATTAGAGGAGTGTAGTGCCACCTGGTGTGCAATTTAAAGCGGAGTTCCACCCATTTAAAAGTCAGCAGCTATAAAAAAGTGTAGCTGCTGACTTTTAATAATCAGACACTCACCTATCCCACCGTCCAGCGATGTGGCCAGGCGCACAAAGCCCCTCTTCTCCTCCTCTCCTCTGCGCCGGCATTCTAATTGTGGGGGCCTGACTGTGGCTTCACAGCTGGGCGTGCATTGCACAATCTTCTGGGACCTGTGACGTGTCCCAGAAGATTATAGGTAGGGAGGGGGGAGAAGTGATATTCCTTCCGGCACCGAGGGGAGGAAGTGGGAGCTGGGTGCCTGTAAAAACAGGGTACCCACTCCTCCCCCAAAAAAAGACATGCCAAATGTGGCATGTCAGGGGGTCACCAACACTTAAAGCGGAAGTTGCATTTTTGAGTGGAACTCTGCTTTAACAACAGTTTCTTTGATTGTAATGGATTTAGTGCACTTGTGCATATTAGATAACATATCTTGCCAGTCCTTGGCCGAAAAGCCTTGGCCTCAGCCACCCACTGTACTATAGCCGTATCTGGGAGATCATGTTCATTAAGCTGTTTATATATTAATGAGATGGTGCCTCTATCCCTGGAAGAAGCATTACATATCCGCTCACACCGAGGCAGACCTCCTGTGAGCCAACTTATAGTGTTCAGAAAAAATATAAGGGGGACCTTGATGTAAGACTGGGGTTCTGATGGATACTCTGATATAAGTAGGGTTCTGAAGGAGACCCTGATGAAAGGGGGGCTCTGATGGGTACCCTGGTGTAATGAGGGACTCTAATGTGAAGGGGCTGTAATGGGAACCTTGAGATGAGGGGGGGTGTAATGGGTACTCTGATGTAAGGGGGGGCTGTGATGGGGATCCTGGTGTAAGGAGGGACTCTAATATGGACTCTGATGAAGGGGGCTCTAATGGGAACCCTGATATTAGGGGGAGGGTTGTAATGGGTACTCTGATGTAAGGGGGGCTGTGTTGGGGATCCTGGTGTAAAGTGGGACTCTAATATGGACTCTGATGAAGGGGGCTGTAATGGGAACCCTGATAATGGGGGAGGGGGTGTAATGGGTACTACTCTGATGTAAGGGGGGCTGTGATGGGGATCCTGGTGTAAGGAGGGACTCTAATATGGACTCTGATGAAAGGGGCTCTAATGGGAACCCTGATATTGGGGGGGGGGGGGGTTGTAATGGGTACTCTGATGTAAGGGAGGATGTGTTGGGGATCCTGGTGTAAAGTGGGACTCTAATATGGACTCTGATGAAAGGGGCTCTAATGGGAACCCTGATAATGGGGTGGGGGTGTAATGGGTACTCTGATGTAAGGGGGTCTGTGATGGGGATCCTGGTGTAAGGAGGGACTCTAATATGGACTCTGATGAAGGGGGCTCTAATGGGAACCCTGATATGGGGGGGGGGATGTAATGGGTACTCTGATGTAGGGGGGGGGGGGCTGTGTTGGGGATCCTGGTGTAAAGTGGGACTCTAATATGGACTCTGATGTAAAGGGGGACTCCTATGGCTGACTCTGATGTAGGGGGCTGTAATGGGAACTCTGATATGAGGGGGTGGGGTGGGTACTCTTATGTAAGGGGGGCTCGGATGGAAATGATGACTTTTCTTTGGTTTTTAAGGTTCTTCCTCTTTTTTCTGACAACCATATCATTCTAATTCCAAAAACGTAAAAATAAATAAATAAAAAAAACGATTTATTGATCTCCTTTTCTGTCATTGAATAATTGTAATATATAGAAGTGTCCCTCATATTACAAGGTTTAGAGACCTCCAATATACAGAGATGTGAGCAGAACCCGGTGCAGAGCTCCTCGGTCGGAGCAGAGGATCAGATAATGGGGGTGGCAGGCGGATGGCACTGGTGACCTGACAAGCCTGTGATATCTTTAGATCAGCAGACGGCCCCTCCTCCTCTGTGCTCGGATTGCAGAGCTCGGACGGGAGTGGGCGTGACCCGTCGTTTAAAAAAGGCGTGATCTGTCAATGAAATGAAGACTCGTGTCCAAGGTGATGAGCGGCGCATATACAGGAGGGGGCGGAGCCATGCGCCAGGCGTTGCTATGTAAATAAAGCTCCGCTGCGGTTTCGAAACCGGTTTATGCAGCGGAGGGGGCGTGTCTAGATTGCACGGGCGTGGTTTGTAGGGACGCGGGGCGTGGCCGGCAGCGTCGCAGACCCGGCTGTGGCCTCAGAGAGTAGGGTAGCACGCTATGGCCGGTGCGGTTGTCCGTTGGGTCGGATTGTTCACGTTATTGGTCCTTCCTGCGCTGTGTTCTTCTCAGGCCGATCCCGCTCACCCACAGGGCTTCCCGCTCATCCTCGGCTTCCGCCTGGAGAACAGTGACCGGCACGCCGCGCTGTCACAGAACGGGGAGCTGGAGGTGACGGAAGGCAGCCGGCTACAGCTCCGCTTCTATGGCCTGAACCTACGGCCTGAGAGTGGCAACCTGCTGGCCTTCACCGAGGGCGGCCAGGACAACAGTAGCTGCCTGAAGGACACGGGGGACCTGGTTCGGGACTCTGGGGGGCTGAACATCAGTGAGGAGGCGGGAGGTATGGCCGGCCTCCTAGGGGTGAAGGTCCTGCCCCTGAGGAAGAGTCAGACCTCCAGGGTCTATGTCCTGTGTACACGCCGGGGCCCCGGGCAGCCCTGGACCCTTCACCTTGGCCCGGATGGACGCCTGCGGGTCCTGGAGGAGCACAAGGCCATCATGCCCATCTGGTTGCAAGCCATCGTCATCACCGTGCTGCTTGGCCTATCCGGCATCTTCAGCGGCCTCAACCTGGGACTGATGGCCCTGGACCCCATGGAGCTGCGGGTGGTGCAGCGCTGTGGCTCGGACCGGGAGAAAAGGTACGCCGCCAAGATCGAACCGGTCCGCCGCAAAGGCAACTATCTGCTCTGCTCCCTGCTGCTCGGCAATGTGCTGGTCAACACCACGCTCACCACCCTGCTGGACGAGCTGATCGGATCCGGGCTCGCCGCCGTGGCCGCCTCCACCATGGGCATCGTGGTGCTTGGAGAGATCGTGCCGCAAGCTCTGTGCTCCCGCCACGGCCTGGCCGTAGGGGCCAACACTCTGTGGTTGACTCGTTTTTTCATGCTGGTCACCTTCCCCGTGGCCTATCCGGTTAGTCGCCTGCTGGACTGTATTCTGGGGCAGGAGATCGGTACCGTCTACAATCGGGAGAAGCTCCTGGAGATGCTCAAGGTGTGTGAATGATGGGCCTCAGAGGAGGCGGAAATATTTCTTGGCTTCTTATGGATTATACATTTGAGCTGATGATCTGTAGGCAACAAATGATCGCAGGGGGATTTCACTGAAGGCTGGCCATACAAGGATTAGCCTGCCGGCTGATCCAAAAAAGAAAACGGATTCCTTCGTCCACACGAGCAACATGGATGGCGGAATCCTCTCCCTGTGCCATTGTATTCTGACAGCAGGATCCCTCCCCTGTCAGAATACAGTGCTTAGTGGCTGCAGCTGCTGATTGACAAAAGTCTTCCAGTGTTGCCATTCGACAGAAGTTCATCTGCAATGGCCAATGGATGGTTTGATATGTAGTCAGTCCCTGCTGAACTGGCCAAATTTCAACCCATCTGTGGCCAATTTAAAGCAGAACTAAACCCGTCGATTTAACGGTTTCAAAAACCAGTTCCATTCTTGGCATGCCAGGAATGACTGTCACATTTCTTGTGTTTTCAACCAAATTGTCAAGCCATCAAATGACTGGTGTCATAACTGATCACATGTGCAGCACCATGGAAATTGCCGGTCAAACAGAGGCTAAGATGGCCGTATCCTTAGCTGAAAACGATAGGAGGGTTTAGTTCTACTTTTAAAGCATAACTAAACAATCCTGTCCAGCCAAGGAAGCTGTCATCTTGGCCTCTGTTTGATCTTCAGTTTCCATGCTGCACTTGTGATCATTTATGACACCAGTCATTTGATGGTTTGACAGTTTGGTTAAGAACACAAGCAATGTGACAGTTGTCATTCCCGGCATCCCAAGAATATAACCGTTTCTTTTTTAAACCTTTAAATTGATGGGTTTAGTTCGGCTTCAGGACCGGAGCAGCCAAAGTCTGATGCAGCTGTTGCATGGCAACCAGTCAGCTTCTAGCTTTCATGTTCAAAGCTTAAAGGATAAGTTCACCTTTTTAACAAAAAATAATAAATGCACGTTTTTTTACAGGTAAAAAAATGTGCATTTGTTATTTTCTTGTTTCTGGAGCCTCTAAGGCATTGCACCAGCGATCCGCAGATCAGTGGTGCCATGCAGGTCTCCTGCAGATCTGTCTGTATCTGTGTACCCGTACATCCTGTACTGGTAAGCAGATACAATCTGACAATAAGAGAATGAACTACCACAGTGCTCAACAGTGCCGTGGTAGTTCATTGAAAGCTACAAGCCGACAGCTGCAAAGGTTGTTGGGACTTGTAGTTTTCCATTCACTGAGCACTGTGAATGAGTGACGTGGGCAAAAGCGTTGTCTGTTCGTCGTAACATGTTACACCCTGAACATGGGTATAACATGTTACCAGAGGTGAACTTATCCTTTAACTAAAGATGGAAGCTGACTGGTTGCCATGCAACAGCTCCAGGTTCTGTCTGCTCCAGTTTTGATAAATCCCCCCCCACTGTGGTTTGTAGTTCTGAAAGGCTTTGCACATACAGGCTTCAGTTTGTGTATATGTGGTTTAGTTTGTGAGCTCTCATGGATAGGACCCTTTTGTATTGAATTGTACTGTCTCCCTTTATCTTGTCATAATGTTTGCACACACTGTTGGCACCTGTATTATACTAATATTAGCGGTGTGTACAACAGGCTATTACAAAGTATTTCCAAAACCCTTTGTCAAGTTTTGAGCAGCTTTGTTGAAGACTTTAAAGCCCCCTTTACCTCAGATTTGTCTTTTGAAGTATGGATTTTTTTTTTTGTGTAGTTTTGGTCCAGCTTAGAACAACGTCACTATGCAAATTCCATACCTGTTTGACCACCGTGGAAGCGGAGAATCACTGTAGTAGCTACCGCTATGGCAAGCAATGTTCCTCACTGTCTTCCAGATCCCATTTAAAGAACTGTGTGTGTTTCTCAATTAATGCAAGGCATTCTCTGATTGGACAAGATGGAAATCATGACATCCCTGTCTGTCCAGTCAGAGAATGCTTAGCATCCATTGAGAAAATACAAAGGGTTCTCTGAATGGCGGCCAGCATAGAGTCCAAAATACAGCAGAGATCACTGTAGTAGCACCGACTACTACAGTGAAGGTGATTCTCTGCTTTCACAAGAATCTGCCAGTACGGGTTATGCATAGCTGGACCAAAGTAACTAACTATGCAAATAAATCCATACCTGCTCTAAACACAGGACCGTCTGCTGGCTTCAACAAACTTCAGCTTTATCAAATCTTGTTAAAGTGGTTGTAAAGGCTCCAGGTTTTTACCTTCATGTATTCTATGCAAGAAGGGAAAAAAAACCTTCCGCTACTGTCAATCAAATCCAGTGACATGGGAGTGGGGGACTGGGCCGAGCCCTGCTGTCTGTCAATGGATGCAGCAGCCGGACTCGTGAGCCCACCCGCATGGGTGCCCTCAGGGAAAGCAGCTCTCTGTGGGGACACCCGATGAATAGGAGGTGTCAGGAGCACCCCAGAAGAGAAGTATCGAGGCTGCTCTGTGCAAAACCCTTGTACAGAGCAGGTAAATATGACATGTTTGTAAAAGTTTGTCATTTAAAAAAAAAAAATCAATTTAATATCTCTTTAAAGACTCGAACACATGGTATGATTGTTGTCCAACTGAGCGTCTGATTTTATCAAAAGGGTGTGTGCCAGGCTCTTGTCTTGCATACTAACGGTACACAATTGTCGTGCCACAAACAAATGTAGTGATGTACTATGAGGAATTTCAGCTCTTGAGCTCCACCCTTTGTGTCCCTTCTGCTAATTTTGGGTTTGAGCATTGATTCCGAGCATATGTGTTTGTATTATCGACTTTTGTGTGACGATTTTGTGTACTGACCATACCAAAATCTGATGTCAAACCGTTGTCCGCCGAAAATGTACTAGCCTATCATCCAACAGTTATAAGACAGAAGAGAAAAGGGCGCTCTGCTGGAGGTGGGTAGCTTGTCAGAGGGATGATAGTGATGAGATGGCACTTCTGGCAGCACTTTGGTTAGAGAAGAAGCAGCTCTGAAGATATAAAAAAGAGGCCTAAGTGCAGTATGTAAAATTTAATAAAGTGCACAAAGGGTTAAAAGCACTTACAAGATTGTTGAGTGTTAAAAGACATGATAAAATCATCTGTGGCATGTGTCCATCCTCAGCATGGTGGTAGAGGACAGTGTAGAGCTGTCCAGACGGAGGGGGTGGTAACGCGTTTCGGAGCATGTGAGGTCAGAGCACATGCTCCGAAACACGTTACCACCCCCCTCCTCTACACTAACACCATCAGCCTTGTGTGTCCCGCAGTGAACACAGGCTTCCCTGCTGCCTCCTCTTTCCAACACGCATGAGAACGCTTTACAGCTGCTGGACGGCTCTACACTGCTCTCTACCACCATGCTGAGGATGGACACATGCCACAGATGAGGACTCCTGATTTTATCATGTCTTTTAACACTCAACAATCTTGTAAGTGCTTTTAACCCTTTGTGCACTTTATTAAATTTTGCATACTGCACTTAGAGGCGCCTTTCTTTTCTTTTCCTTTTTTGTCATCCAACAGTTGTTGGCCGAAAGTTGGACAACAATTGTCAAAAGGAGCGTACTATCGGTAAGATTTTAGGACAACGGTCTGTCAACAGACAATCCCCTGCCGATAATCATACCATGTGTACGAGGCTTAAGAGCCCTTCCACACCGGGCCGCCCATAGCGTCGGTGGTAAAACGCTGCTATTTTTAGCGGCGTCTTACCGTCGGATTAGCGGCGCATTTCGTCTGCTAGCGGGGCGCTTTTACCCCCCACTAGCAGCCGACAAAGGGTTAAAATCGCCTGCAATGCGCCGCAATAGCGGCGTTTTGCCGGCGGTATCCCAGCGCTGCCCCATTAATTTCAATGGGGATCAGCGGTGGAGGAGTGCTCCAAAGAATCTGCTGGCAGGACTTTTTTTTTTCCCGTCCTGCCAGCGCAGCGCTCCGGTGTGAGAGCCTTCGGGCTTTCACACTGGAGACAATGCTGCAGCTGTTTGAGGGCGGATTGCAGGCGCTATTTTTAATGCTATAGCGCCTGCAAAACGCCCTCGGAGTGAAAGGGGTCTTAGTCTCAATCCAGATAGCATCATGTTTAAAGTGGCAGCAAGCATTCACATAATAGATGTTTTAAAGTCGACGTAAACTCCCATCTCTGACTTTATCCAATTATAGGCTTACCTATACGTAAAACTAAAAAAAAAAGATTGCGCGGGTATATAGACTAAATATAAAAGTGCAAGCTGCTGGCCACAACACCACAGAACCAAATTTGATAAAACGTAAAAATTTTTTTATTGTTTCAAGCCTATAAGGCTTACCTATAGGTACTGTAAATGTCAACTAGATGTGCGCCATTTAGGAGATATTTACTGTACATGCAGCCGGAGACATCATCAGGGCATGAGTTCTGAAGGAACGGCAATCTGGGTCGTTACTTTAGAGTTCTGTGCCGTAAATAGCAGATCCCACGTGCATGTATGGGAGTGACGTCATCCCAGCTCCGGTCAGTCACACAGCTGGAGTCCGGATCTGGAAGGAAGACCAGGTGAAGATAAACGCGCCTGCAGCGGTGACAGCTTGGTGCTGGAAGGGTTTGTTTTTAGGTACGTTTAACATAATGTGCTAGTATGTGAATGTCTAGCGGTTTACTACTGCTTTTAACATCCCCAGCTGTAATACTTGACTTGTTCCTCGCAACGGCTCTGTGTGCTGGGCGGCGTGGTCGTGGTGGCTCTCTGTGCTGGGGCCAGGTGTCAATTTTATGATACTGGTCTATGTGCAGAACTCTCGTATACTGTTTGAAAGGTAGCACATCTGCCCGTCTGCCTAGTATGTGTACAGTCCATATTCCCATTGCACACTTTCCTGGAATGAGCTCTGAAGGTATTAGGTGCTGTAGTGACAGCCAGCTGGATGCTGGAACCAATGCAATATGCACACCAAGGATCATCACTTTCACCAAACTGTTTTTTAAGGCTGCAATTAACGATTATTTTCATAATCGATTAGTTGGCCGATTATTGTGTCGGTTAATAAGTGTGGTGTATAATTTAGTTGATATGCAAAATTAAAAAAAAAAAAGGCAATTTATTCTTAACTATCTCTATGCAGTGGTAAATATAAATAACCAACTATATGGTTAGAGAGCAAAATCTCTAATCCACTCTGAGAATAACAGACAGAAGAGAGATACTGTATATACTAGGGCTGAAACAACTAATCGATTAATCGATTATGGAAATAGTTGTCAACTATTTTCATAATCGATTAATCGGCCAGCCGATTAGTTGGCCTGCATACAGAATGCGATATTTGTTTACGCATCAGGAAATACAGTGCAGCACACATACAGCTCAGTACACAGTCCATACATGTCAGGAAGTGCCTGAGAACTTGTGAATGTGTGAGGAGCAATGCCTCATGGGACATGTAGTCCTGGGCAGGAAGTGAGTGGGTGTAAAGGCAGACGTTTTTTACCTTATTATAGGGGCACACTATACTATAATTTGTAGCTTGCTATTGGGGCACTCTGAAGGCAGGGAGGAGCCAGAAGCATCAGTGAGGAACCCCAGAAGAGAAGAATCTGGGCTGCTCTGTGCAAAACCATTACACAGAGCAGGTAAGTATACCATGTTTGTTATTTAAAAAAAAATAAAAATACTTTAAAGACTGTGCAGGAAAGATCAGCATCTGAACCCAGAGAAGGTGAAGGCTGATAGACTGGAGGTAATAGAAGGCATTACAATTAAATGTAAAGTAAACTTTTACATGGAGGCAAGCCACATTACGTGGGAGCAGGCCATATTACATGCAGGCAGGGTACATTGGAGCAGGGCACATTACATGGAGGCAGGGAACATTACAGGGGGCAGGGATCATTACATGCGCCCCGGTGTGAAAGGGGTCCAAATAAAAAATGTGATCTCCTAGTCTGATATTTACCAGATTCAACCTCCAATAGTATATCTCTTCTGTCTGTTATTCTCAGAGTAGATTAGAGAATTTTCTCCCTAAACATATAGTTGGTTATTTATATTTACCACTGCATAGAGATTTTTAAAAATACATTTTTTTTTTTAACCGGTTCAATACCGGGCATTTTCACCCCCTTCCTTCCCAGACCAATTTTTAGTTTTCAGCGCTGTCGCACTTTAAACGACAATTGCGCGGTCGTGCGACGTTGTACCCAAACAAAATTGATGTCCTTTTTTCCCCCACAAATAGAGCTTTCTTTTGGTGGTATTTGATCACCTCTGCGGTTTTTATTTTTTGCGCTATAAACAAAAGAGCGACAATTTTGAAAAAAACACAATATTTTTTACTTTTTGCTATAATAAATATCCCAATTTTTAAAAAAAAAACAAATTTTTTCCTCAGTTTCGGCCGATACGTATTCTTCTACATATTTTTGGTAAAAAAAATCGCAATAAGCGTATATTGATTGGTTTGCGCAAAATTTATAGCGTCTATAAAATACGGGATAGATTTATGGCATTTTTAAAAAAAAAAATTATTTATTTATTTTTTTACTAGTAATAGTGGCGATTGCAATTTTTTTTCATGACTGCGACATTATGGCGGACACATCGGACACTTTTGACACATTTTTGGGACCATTCACATTTATACAGCGATGAATGCTATAAAATTGCATTGATTACTGTGTAAATGTGACAGGCAGTGAAGGGGTTAACCACTAGGGGGGGGGGGGGTTAAATGTGTTTCCTAGGGAATGCTTCTAACTGTAGGGGGAGGGGACGCACAAGGGGAGGAGACCGATCAGTGTTCCTCCATTCTGGGAACACAGATCGGTCTCCTCTGAGCTGACAGGACGTGGATCTCTGTGTTTACACAGAGATCCACGGTCCGGCCCGGTTAACAGGCAATCGCGGGTGCCCGGCGGACATCGCAACGCGGCGCGCGCGCCCCCTAGGCGGCCGGGAACCCGAGGCCGTCATATGACGTCCACCCAGGATGGGAGATCCCATCTTTGGACGTCATATGTCTATAGGCGGGTAGGGAAGTGGTTAAACTTTACATATTAAATTATACACCACACTTTTTTTTTTTTTTTAAGGTTATTATCCGATTAATCGAAACAATAATCGGCCAACTAATCGATTATGAAAATAATCATTAGTTGCAGCCCTAGTATATACTGTATATACTATTACAGGTTGAATCTGGTAAATATCATCAGACTCAGATCTTTTTTTAAAGAAAAAAAAAAGTTACACTGTTTTGCAGATTTTCAAAGAACTGTAATATATTATATGCTGGCCATACAAAAACAATGTCTTCCTTAAAAAAAAAAAAAAAAAAAAAACCCCAAAACCTCATTTTAAGAACGCTTGCTCGATTTTTCTAATCGTTCGTGGGGTCAAATCAACATTCGTTTTCAACCACAGTGACAGAAAAATTTAAAAATAGAATTTTTTAAACGGTGTATGTGGTTTTCGTTCAGAAATTACATTAATTTTAAAACAGAATGTTAAGAACAAGTGAACATTTCAAACAAAATTCTTTCTTTCAGCGAATGTACAAAGATTTTTCATCTGAATATTCTCATCTGAAAATTGATCCGTGTGGCCAGCATAAGACTCGGTACACACCTATGCAGTTTGCTTTTGATCAGTTTCTACACGGCTTTTTGCTGTGCGTTACGTATAGTATAGAGTGCCCCAATAGCATGGTAAAGAAAACTTCTGCCTTTAGAACCACTCACTTCCTGCCCAGGACTACATGTCCCATGAGGCATTGCTCCTCACACATTCACAAGTTCTCAGACACTTACTGACATGTGTGGATGGTGTACTGAGCTGTATGTGTGCTGCATTGTATTTCCTGATATGTAAACAAATAATGCATTCTGTATGCAGGCCAACTAATCGGCTGGCCGATTGCTCGATTATGAAAATAGTAATCGATTAATTTCATAATCGATTAGTTGTTTCAGTCCTACTGTTTTTATTCAAAGAATAATCCCATCACAAAGTGGAGTCGTGCGCTACACCGTTTTGTGATGTGATTTTTTCTTTGAATAAAAACTTTTTGTACGAAATTGATGATCCTTAGTGTGCTGACTAATATCTACATATTGCCTAGTATGTGTGTCGCCATTGGCACATTACCAAAGGAATTGTAAAAGTCTCCCTAGCCATTTGCAGATGCCCCCCCAGTGGATCTCAGATTGTTCTCTGCATATGAGGCACTGCTATTGTTGGCTTGAGAATTAGTGCTGAATATTTACAGAAGATTTTGCAGCTACATGAAAGTACAGATTTGTCATGAGCAACATATTTGGGTCATCTCTTGCTGACCTATTTCTGAGAATCATAGTCAACGGGCTATTCTGATTCACTGGCATTAAATCATTGACTTGGGAAAAAGTAAGCTTTACAGGAAAGTTGTAGAAAAGTCTGAAGTTCTTCTATGCATAGTTGTTCTGGGTCAGTAACTCAAAGTATTGAAGCCATAGGGCCAGAATAACAGCCAGGCAGCCTGCTTTTTCAGAAGGAGAGGTTGGCAGTGAGTCTCGTGTTTCTCAAAATGAAATCAGTACTAAGAAGTAATAAGGTAGCTTTCTGAACTCTCCTCTTGAAAAACTACAATAACCTGGCTGTCATGCTGACAAGCCGCTTTCTGAACTGCTGACCTGGAATGAGTGTGCAGTTAAGGAGTGGTGTCCTGACTTGCTGCACACTTATTAACGATTAGTGACTTCGAGAATTTACAGCTGGAAACAGCCAAGCAAATAGTATTTTCAGGAGTAGGTCAGCAATGGTGGCCCCCGATATTTCTCCCGTGACAAGTTTTCTTCAAAGTAAGCAATACAGTATGTACAGGCGAGTGAATGTTTTTTTTTCTGGCAGCTCTAGCTGGTAAATTCCCTTCAGGGAAACTAAACTATTTATTCTTCATCTCCAGCCCCATCCCTTGTAAGACCATAGAGGGTGTCGGATATGGTACTGTCCTGTTTTTAGCCTGAATTTTGGGCTGAATTTGCACCTGAAATGGACAAAAAGACACACTGGGCTCCTGTGCACTTGGCAGCAGCTGCGGAGATGTGTGAACCGGCTCCATAGAGAGCTGGTCACAATCTGCTGCTATTCAAATTGGATGTGGAGAAACCCACATCCAATTCGCATAGGTGTGAACCCAGCCTCAGTGGCGTCATTGGGGGGGCAGAGGGGGCCATGGCCCTCCAACATTATATTGTTCCCCCCCCAACTAAAAAAATGGACACTGGGAATGCAGGGGACAGGTATGGACTGAGGCGCCGTATTTCTGGCTCCGGCTCCACCTCCTGAGTCTTTGCCCGGCCCCTAGTTGCTAGAGCCGCCTCGCGTCTAGCAACCAGTGACGTCAGAGCTGGCGTTGATGGCTCTCTCCCCTCCTTCCTCTCTCGCACGGAATGATGGAAGGAGACGCAGCTGATCTGCTCCTTCTCCCCTCGTGTGTGTGTGTGTGTGTGTGTGTGTGTGTGTGTGTGTGTGTGTGTGTACTGCGGGAAGTGTGATCTCCTTAGCTTCACACTTGACTTCCCTCGGAGCACACACAGGAGAAGGAGCAGATCGGCTGTGTCTCCTCTCATCATTCCATGTGAGAGAGGGGGGGGGGAGATATCAATGTCGGCTCTCGGGCTCTGAGCTGTTCCATATGAGAGACCCTCTCAGCTCAGAGCCGTGCTGGAAGGCAGACTGCATTTAGTGCTGATAGTAGGCACTGATAGGAGACCCCAGGTGGGTGCTTGGGGGGGGGGGGAGGGGGGGTGTGTGCTTTAGCACCCCCATAATTTCACATGGAACCCCCATCAGCAGCCACCTTGGGTACCTCGAGAAAATATTTGCTGTTTGTAGCCTGGGTCTGTTGCTACCAGCGACACTCCTGCCCCCCAGCCCGCCCCTGCGTGTCCAGAGATCGGCAAGCGGCTTGCCGGTTGCAGTGCTAGAGGATCTCTTTCCTGTGCAGCATAAGGAGGGAGGGATCCTGGAAACACCTGCACAGTATTATCCAATCATGCTGTGCCTGTGCTACAACCCCTGCCACCTTGTTTTGATTTCAGGCAGCTCCAGAGGAAGAAGAAGCCAGACCCCTCAGCTTTCTAACTCCCATGTGAGTCTCTTTTTATGTATAATTCAAGGAGGGGAGAAAGTTGTGTAGCAGCTTGAAGAGTGATAGGTGTGTGATTTAGTGCAGACAGAGGGGGACAGGACTGTTAGTTCTTTAGCATCAGAAGACAGAACATACAGACCTCATAAACATGATTTTTGCTGATATAAATCAATGTATTACATAGACTTCTGTGCCAGGGAGAAAAGAATCCATGAGATCTGTGTGTTCTGTCACTTTCCTGTCTCTGCTAGCTCCATCTGTAACCCTTTTGGCTCCTGCACACTAGTTTTGCCCTCTGAAGAGCAATCAACATTTAGATTGCTCTTTAGAAAACATTAGACAGGTGGTGAGAAGGTGTCGTATCACCTCTTCTCCGCCTGCTTTATCTCCTTGATCCCTGCACTAGTGCACCACAACTGTGCATTGCAGAGCCAGAGGCCAAAGGTCCCCACATGACAAAAAACATCAAGACTACAGCAGGTTTATACTTCCAGCTGCTGCCTATGCAGCTAAAAGGGTAGCAGTTGGGGTGGTAAAAATGTGGCTCAATTGAAGAATTTTACAGCCCCCTAACCAATAGTTACTAATTTTTACTAATCTGATAAATGCCACCAATGTAAGGGCTCATTTACATTTGCAGTAAGGGGGCAAAAAAAGTAGGCATTTGAGCCATGGTTTGTCACCTGAACCACTGGTCATGATCCCTGCAGAGCCTGGACCAGCCTGTGACATCAGCCGACAGCGGGTTTTAGCGGAGGGGCAGAGCTGAAACGGTGACATCCAGAGTGGTGTGGATTGTCTGTGGTGTGAGCTTATTACTGGTTGGAAGCCTCTGTGGGGGCTCTGAAAATTTAGCATTAGGACTACAGAAAATGGGGTGCCTTGATGGGGCTCTGTAGCTTACGCATGTATTAGGTGAGGGCAGTGGCCATTTGTACTGAAATTTGAAAGTACAATACTTGAACTTTCAAATAATCTTTGACAGGGTTTATGCGCTATGGTAGATTTTATTTTTCATGCATATATTATGACTGCAACTACCATGTGATGTCAGTTGGCGAACCTTTAAAAACTGCAATGCAGCTTATTCATTTGGAGCCAGTCAGAGTGGAGTGGTGCTGCCGGATTACAATGAAGTGTGTTTGGGCCTATGTATTGTGGATGCAGCCTCTGGTAGTGCCCTGTATGCTCAGTTATGGTGTGTTACAGTTACCAAAGTGGGCGTTAAGATCAAAAAAATATCCAGATGAACTTTTGTTTTATTGCACGTCACTTTATTTTTGGTGGAGGAACAATAAAATGGCGGCTAATGGCCATCAGGAGATCCACTTTTGTTTGTAATGCATAAATGAATTTAATGTGATGGTTTCAACTTTATTCACTTATTCTAGTTATGTATGTATCATTTTGCACAGCATGAAATCATGGCATGCTAAGTGCTTTTTTAATTTATATATATTTTTTTTTTTTTTTAGTGTGCCCTAGGACTTTCACAATCCTAGCAACAGCCGTGCACCATAGTGAGAGGCATCTATTTAATAGGTATTTCTCTAAGTGTTTGTTCATTCACAATTAAAGTGGTTGTAAACCCTTACAGACCACTTTTACCTACAGGTAAGCCTAGATTAAGGCTTACCTGTAAGTGCAACAAATATCTCCTAAACCTACATGGTTTAGGAGATATTTGCAAAAGACAGGCACCGATGTCTACGGCGCACTGAGCGTGCCATTAGTGGTGGCTCCCATGCGCAGGAGTGACATCATCGCGGCTCCTGCCAATCACAGCGCCGGAGCGATACCCGAAAGGAAGATGGACGCTTCGGGGGAGAGGGGACAGCGGTGACATCGCAGGCTCCTGTGTCAGGTAAGTGACACATAATGGGCTACTACTATGCATTGCATAGTAGCCCATTATGCTTTACCTTTGCAGAGAAACAAAGAGGAAGTAAAACCCATCAGGGTTTACTTCCTCTTTAATGCAGTGTGCTGTTTTTTCCATGTTGTTTTTTTAAAAATCTTTTGGTGAATTACCACTAAGCACTTTAGTTTCTATGCACATTTATCTGATTCTATTTAACCTATTTCTCTTAGGCCACTCCCATTGTCGGGTGTTATCTCTGCATGCCCACTATAAACTGTGGCATGCTAAGTGCTTTTTTTAAATTTTTTTTTTTTTTTTTTTTTTTTTTTTTTTGTGTGCCCTAGGTCTTCCACAATCCTAGCAACACCCATGCACCATAGTGAGAGGCAGTATTTAGCTAATAAGCAATGATGGAGGGGTGTTGGGAGAGCAATCTTGGATCTCCTGACATCTAGTCCATAGTAGTCTGCTGGGACTCAGGGCTGTCATCGTTGGCAGATTAATATGAGAAGAGCAGTTGTTTGTGGTGCAAAGAGGAAGTGGTCTGGAAGAGCTTCTGGCGTTGGCATGGGATAGAGTGTGACTGAGTCTTTAGATGGTTCTCTGGCTTCTTTGCAGCCCTTAAAGTGGAAGAAAACCCTTTTTTGACACTTGTACCTACAGGTAAGCCTACAGTATAATAAGGCTTACCTGTAGGTACAGTGAATATCTCCTGAACCTCCACGGTTAAGGAGATATTCACACTGTATGCAGGTGGTGACGTCGCCGGCGCATGAACTTTGAAGGGACGTTATATCCGTGCCATTGCTTCAGAGCTTTGTGCGTGGCGGAGTGACATCAACCCGGCACGGCCAATCAGACAGCTGGAGGACCCGAACGCGGAAGGAAGACCGGGTGAAGATGGTGGCGACTGTCAGTGGTGAGATCATGGCACTGGAGGGCTTTGTTCTAAGGTAAGTATTTCATAATGTGCTAGTATGTGATGCATAGTAACACATATGCCTTTATTTTGCAGGGTTTAAAAAAAAAAAAAAAAATTTGGTGCGGTTTAAATTGCTATACCTAACCATCCCACTGACGAGGTTATTGTTGGCTCTGGCACATTGCTAGGGGTTATCATTGCTGGTCATGGCATATGCTGGGGCTCTTATTGTTGGCTCCAATGGAGCTTAATTTACTTCCACAATCTTTTCAGTGTACCTCCAGGCTTTATTCAGCCTATACAAAGGGGCAAAGGTGGCACACTACGAGCTATAGAATTGGAAGAAACACAAAATTTTGGCCACGCCCACACATGCACATTTGTGGCACGCTACGAGCACCGGATCAGCCCCCCACTTGTACTTCCTGCACAGCACCCTCAAAAAATTTGGTCTGGAGCTGCCACGTTACTGATAGGTGGGATTGATGAGCACTGATAGGCAGCATTGTTGGGCACTAATATGTTGCAATGATGGGCTGCATTGGTGAGCATTGGTGGGCACTGATAATCTGCACTGGTAGGTGGCATTAATGAGCAATTATAGGTGGCACTGTTGGGTGGCATGATGCGTATGTATGTTAGCCCAACATTGAAAGAACAATTACTCTTTGAATCTAAGTGGCCGCCTGCAGCTGCAATGTTTAGCTAACAACTCTTTCTAACAAGACCTCTGGAGTGCATCCTATTCTTGATCTCTATCTCCCCTTGGCATTTTTCGTGTTTTATTGCCTCACAACCTGGAATTAACATGGATTGTTTGAGGATTTGCATCATTTATTTTCAGAACATGGCCTTTGAAGATGTGTGTTTTTTTTTTTTTTTTTTTTTTTTTATTTATTGTGATGCAAACAACAAATAGGACAAAATAAATAACAGGAAAAAGTCAATGTGCATAACTATTCACCCCCCTAAAGTCAATACTTTGTAGAGCCACCTTCTGCGTCTATCACAGCTCCAAGTCGCTTTGGATAAGCCTCTATGAGCTTGCCATATCTTACCACTGGGATTTTTGCCCATTCTTCCTTGCAAAACTGCTCCAGCTCCTTCAAGTTGGGTGGTTTGCGCTTGTTAACAGCAATCTTTAAGTCTGACCACAGATTTTCTATTGGATTGAGGGCTTTGACTAGGCCATTCCAACACATTTACATGTTTCCCCTTAACCACTCAAGTGTTGCTTTAGCAGTGTGTTTGGGGTCATTGTCCTGCTGGAAGGTGAACCTCCGTCCTAGCCTCAAATAACACACAGAGTGGTACAGGTTTTCCTCAAGAATATCCCTGTATTTAGCACCATCCATCTTTCCCTCAACTCTGACCAGTTTCTCATTTCCAATTGCTGAAAAACATCCCCACAGCATGATGCTGCCACCACTATATTTCACTGTGGTGATGGTGTTCTTTGGGTGATGTGTTGGGTTTGCGCCAGACATAGAGTTTTCTTTGGCCAAAAAGTTAAATTTTAGTCTCATCAGACCAGAGCACCTTCCTCCATACATTTTGGGAGTCTCCCACATGCCTTTTTGCAAACTCAAAACGTGCCATTTTGTTTTTTGCTGAAAGTAATGGCTTTCTTCTGGCCACTATGCCATAAAGCCCAACTCTATGGAGTGTACGGCTTATTGCCATCCTATGTACAGATACTCCAGTCTCTGCTGTGGAACTCTGCTGCTCCTTCAGGGTTACCTTAGGTCTCTGTGCTGCCTCTCTGATTAATGCCTTCCTTGCCCGGTCTGTGAGTTTTGGCGTGCGGCCGTCTCTTGGCAGGTTTGCTGTTGTGCCATGTTCTTTCCATTTGGTTATGATAGATTTGATGATGCTCCTAGGGATCATCAAAGATTTTGGATAATTTAATTTTTTTTTTTTTTTTTTTTTTGGGCGTGGCCTGGACCGGCATGGCGTAGGAAGCTAGAGACGAGAGCTCCGCTTACCCAGTATCCGTACTTTAATATCCTGGAGGTACTACTGCTGAATTAACACCCACGAGTGGAAGCCCTGACTCCCCTGACCCCCGGGGAACATGTCGCCACCGAAACAGAAATCCGACCCGGCTGCAAAGCTGGCCAAATACAGGAACTCAGACAAGGAAGCTGGAGGAGAAAATGGCGCCGGCTCCTCTCCCCATGCAGAATCAGCGGCGGAAGACACGGCGCGAGTGCTGGAGGCAATATCAGATTGTAAGAGCACCTTAACCAGCAAGATTGAGGAAGTTAAGGTGGATGTCTCACTAATACGCCAAGATTTGCAGAAACTGAGAGACAGAATTACCGAGACTGAAGCCCGCATTAGCCGCGTGGAGGACGAAATACCGCCCTTACAGGTACACACCGAGCGATTGCAGCACCAACTTAACATGGTGCTGGTTAAGCAGGACGACATGGAAAACCGCCTGCGAAGGTGCAACCTGTGGTTCATAGGCCTGCCTGAGGGATCAGAAGGCTCTGACCCCCCCCCTCATTTCTAGAGAAATTGCTGATCGACACATTCGGAAGAGCTGAATTCTCCACCTCCTTTGTGGTTGAAAGGGCGCACAGGCTGGCGGCTAAACCTCCCCCCCAGGGCGCCCCGCCGAGGACATTTATCGCTAAGCTGCTCAATTTCCGTGATCGAGACGCCATACTGCGACTTACGAGAACAAAGGGTAACATACCCTTCCAAAATGTGGAGATTAAGGTATTCCCGGATTTCTCGGCGGAGGTCCAAAAGAGGGCCCTATTTACAGAAGTGAAACGCCAGCTACGAATCCACCATTATTCTTACGCAATGCTTTTCCCAGCGCGGCTGCGAGTTGCTGGAGAAGACAGGGCATACATCTTTGATACGCCTGAGGCTGTTCTTACCTGGCTCGAAAACATAGAAACTCCACGCCGTGATCCTGCCTGAAACATCCACCTGATGTCCAGCAAAGGAGGGAATAGGCCCCACAACAACTACACACCTCCCTGAAATCTGCAAATTCTTCATCCTACAGGTACTCTTGCAAAAACATATGCTTTCCATAATAACGTTCCTGTGTCTGGCTCAGTTACACCTGCACTTTTCCTGTGCAAGGACTATCCGCGCCCTGACACCCGTGGATGTGTTCAGGATGATCCTTTCAATACTATACGGGCATGTTTGCCACCACAAACACCCACAGGACTTGTATGAGTCTCCTCATAAAAGGGCCTGCTCAGAAACTTGCCGGAGACAGTTAGTATCCCTCACAAGTTTTACAGTCAGTGGCAGGCGGTCACTCGGTAAGACACTCGCAATGGGGAATACGGAACTATCCCCCAGTTCGGTGCACTGGTTCCTGATGCTACTGCTTGTTTTACAGCGAAGTATCGCCCCCCTAGCCGCGGATGTCCGGCTGGATTCCACGTGTTTCTATTTTTTGTTTTTTCTTAGCAACAGTTGCCTTAGGGCACAAACGAAGTTTCCCTGGTACGCCCGGCATAAGCAAACTGCATGTACATCTAAATGGATGCATTGCTCACCCGGGTACGCCAGTGTGTTAATGCAGCATATTTCAAGCTGCTATGTTGGTGTTAATGTTTGGTTTAAAAATTTCACATTGAAAGGTAATAATTTGTGGTGTCCACTTCTCTCCATACTGTCCTTGCACTCCAAACGATATATCAAAAGCTCCCATGTGCTACTAGCCCGACTTTTCCATCTACTTGTCCCCATATATTTTAAAGAGAGGGAGGGGAAAGGAGGTGACGTCTGTCGCATATGGGAATGATATTAGAGTCTTAGTAAATGTATATATGGCATGCAAACATAGAACAACCAAACCATGTTGGATATTAAATGTTTGACCTGGAACGTGAGAGGTCTCAGGGCCAAGCCCAAACGCAATGCAGTACTGGCGTACCTCAAGTCCCAACACGTGGACATTGCGGTGCTTGTTGAGACCCACATTACGGGGCAACTCCAAACGACACTCAAGAAACCCTGGGTGGGGTGGCTATACCAGGCCCCATACTCTACTAATTCCAGAGGTGTAGCTATACTTGTGGCCAAAACGGTACAATTCGTGCTTCTTGCTCTTAAATCCGACCCACAGGGTAGATTTTTATTTTTGCATGCCAAGGTGAATGGGCTAGAAATGTTAATCATGGCGTTTTATGTACCACCACCCTTTCAACTAAATGTCATACATGAGGGGATAATGTACATGTCACAATTCCCTACGGTTCCTGTGATATGGCTGGGCGATTTCAATAATATAATGAATAGGGAGTTAGACCGTATGTCAACGGCGCCTCAAGATGGTACTGCCCAGCCGTATACTAGGTTTAGTAAGACGATCACAGACCTGGCCCTCATAGACACTTGGAGACACTGTAATCCATTAGGGAAGGCATACTCCTGCTTTTCCACATCACACAACACCATGTCACGCATCGACCTCATATTTATCTCAGGTACTCTCACCCCCCTACTTAACAAAGTAGGATTTAACCCACGCATCCTATCTGATCATGCCCCATATTGGATTATGCTTAGGATTGACGCTCCCCCCCCGGACATACAGCTGGAAGCTAAACCCGTTTTGGCTCACGGTTGTCCCTGACCTGGAGGAGGCGGCCAGTGAATGGGAGTTCTTCTTCCACACAAACAAGGACACGGCACTCCCCGAAATTATATGGGACACTTTTAAAACCCACGCCTGAATGATCTTATCGCAACGTATATCCCGGTATCGCAAAACCTCTTCCCAGATTCTCACACAAGCAGAACACTCCCTGGTGGAGGCAGAAAAGAACTTCACAAACGACCCCTCCGCACTAACAGCAGACCAATTAAAATTACAGGCAAGAATAGTGAATAACTTATACTTTGAAAAGGCTGACAGGAAAATCTTTTATAACAAGCAAAGACACTATGAGTGTGGAGAGCGGGCGGGTCGACTCTTGGCATATTTAGCACATTTGGACCACAGACCTCCCACGGTGGTGGCACTTCGGGCTGCGACCGGTGGGATGTTGACTGATCCCGATGACGTAGCCAGGGAGTTTCGCGACTTTTACGCATCCCTATACTCATCCAGTGCAGATGCCTCTGTAGAGGCAATAGTGACCTTGCTAGCCAACATAGAACTCCCCCACCTCACACAACTCCAAATAGATCAACTAGAGGCCCCCATTACCGAAAGCGAGATCATCAAGGCTATTTCATCGCTCAATACCTCAAAGGCTCCCGGGTCTGACGGGCTGCCCTTGGAATTCTACAAAACGTATAGTGAGGCATTGACCCCAAAACTATGTGAATTATTTTCCAATATATTTAAATCTGAAACCCTTCCCCCGTCTATGTGCGAAGCCAATATAGTGCTGATACCCAAGCCAGGGAAAAATCCAGAGCTCCCAGAGTCTTATCGCCCGATATCCCTCCAACTAGATGTAAAAATCTTGGCCAAGATCCTGGCGCTCCGCTTAAATACAGTGATCCTTTCACTAATTCATCCGGACCAGACCGGTTTCATGCCAGCTAAAAACACGGCATATAATTTGCGTAGGCTCTACATGAATGTCCAAGCTGAACACGACACCATGGGCTCCAGGGTGGTGGTGTCCTTGGACGCCGCAAAGGCGTTCGACTCTGAGTGGACGTATTTGTGGGAGTGCCTCACAAAATTTGGGTTCGGACCCCGCTTTATTAAATGGATCCGATTATTATATCAGAGCCCATGCGCCAGGATCTTGGTCAACGGAAAGATCTCGGAATCGTTCCCTCTCTCGAGGGGCACTCGGCAGGGGTGCCCACTTTCTCCCCTTCTGTATGCCCTAGCGGTGGAGCCTCTCGCTGCATCCCTTAGAGCCCACCCAGGTGTTATAGGACTCACTCGCGGTACCTTGCTGGAAAAGATTAGTTTATACGCTGATGACATGCTACTATACCTTGCAGACTCAGGCACGTCTTTACAACTGGCCCTAGAAATAATTCAAACCTTCGGCAATTACTCAGGACTGAAAATTAACTGGGATAAATCCCAGATCCTCCCCATAGATGTCAGTGTACCTACCAGAGAACAGTCCAACTCCCCACTTCTTAGGGTCAGCGAGATGACTTACCTGGGGATAGTGATAACCCGATCACCAGAAGATTACGTCCGCCTCAACTTAGAACCCCTAATAGCAGTACTAAAACGCAAAACACAGATATGGGCCAAATTACCCCTAGGGGTGATGAGTCGAGTTAACCTAATTAAAATGGTCCTTCTTCCCAAATTTTTATACGTACTGTGGCACGCCCCGATCTACTTACCCCTGCGAATATTTAAATCCATTGAGGCTATTCTCAACTCATTTATATGGGGATCGGGCCGCCACAAATTATCCTGGCAAACGTTGAAAAACCCGACAGAATTGGGGGGTGCGGCTCTACCGGACTTCAACCTCTATTACCTGGCGGCGCAGATGTCCCAGTTCTTCCACCTAGATAAACATGACAAAAAGCGTTGTTTATTCCTGATCTGTGCTCCACGGGGACGCCGAACCTCACACCCCTTTCAAATTCTTTTTTTAGGCCCTAACAAAATAGATAACAAGAAAGGAATGCTATACCATTACTGCAGGGTGTGGGAAGTAGTAAAACACAAACTCAAATTGCCGCCTACACACTCCCACACACCACTATGGGATAATCCTGAACTGGGAGAACTCCACAAGGTACCGAACCCCGAATTATGGCTTCAGTACGGCATTGGATTCTTGTCAGATGTCTACCATGACAATGTCTTACAATCATTCCAGCACCTCCAAAACAAACTTTGACCTCCCAAACAATATGTTCTTTCCTTATCTCCAGCTCCGTCACGCCCTCCATGCCCAGTTTGGTGGGACTCCTCCTGAAGTGGAACGCGCAGATGTCTTGCATATTGTATTGGGCACCGAACACCGCAAGCTTATTTCAGAATTCTACAACTTGCTGCTAAGACCCACTGCAGTCTCCATTGCATATAAATTTAAAAGACGTCTGGTCGGGGGACGTGGGGGAGCTGGGGGATGACGAATGGGAGGACGCCCTGGAGACTTGTAGAAAGGTCTCTACCTAGCTGTCGGACCGCCTCACACACCTGTGCATTCTGCACAGGTCGTATTTGACACCCCATCGTATAGCCAAATACAAACCAACTCAAAACCCTAACTGCCCCCACTGTGACAGCCCATCCAGTACTTTTTTTCATCTTCTGTGGCAATGCCCAGTGATACAAGACTACTGGTCTCAGATAGTTAGATTTATCCACGATGAAATGGGATCCCCACTCACACTATGCCCCAAACAGTGCCTATTAGGTATATTCCCAGACCCAGACTCGGATAAATACCACAAGATATTCCTCCAAGAAGTGCTTTTCATAGCTCGCATACTAATAGCCAGAAAATGGTTACAAGCTGCTCCTCCCACACGTCAAGAATGGATATCCAACATTAACAAGGTCCTTCCTTATAAAAAGGAAATTTATGCCCACAGGGGATGCCCAACCAAATATGGCAAAGTATGGGATGCTTGGCTCAAACGCCTCTACCTGTAACACACCCGCAGAATAATTTATCTTACAATAAAAACTCCCACTGAAGTATTAAATTGTGGAAGTACTAACCATGTCTTATAGATGTGATGTGGCACACCAATAACTGATACATGTTTGGTAACTCTTTTACGTGTATATTTTCTTATATTTGCCTGTATGTTTATCGCTGAGGCTATTCTCCAATGTAACCTGAATAGTACTCTCCTGTATTATTGATGAATATGACCTGTATGTACAACTATTTTTGCTTTTTCAATAAAAACACCACGTTCAATGGAAAAAAAAAATGTAATTTTTTTTTTTTTTTTTCTATTACCTAACCCTGACTTGTACTTCTCAACAACAGTGTCTTTCTTGTTTGGAGAGTTCCTTGGTCTTCATGGCAGTGTTTGGTTAGTGGTGCCTCTTGCTTAGGTGTTGAAGCCTTTGGGGCCTTTCAAAAAGGTGTGTGTGTGTGTGTGTGTGTGTGTGTGTGTGTGTGTGTGTGTGTGTGTGTATGTAATGACAGATCATGTGACACTTGGATTGCACACAGGTGGACATCATTTCACTAATTATGTGACTTCTGAAGGTAATTGGTTGCACCAGAGCTTTTTATGGGCTTCAAAACAAAGGGGGTGAATACATACACACATGCCAATTATAATTTTTTTTTTTTTTTTTTAAATCGTTTTATGTATATTTTTCTAATTTTACTTCAACAACTTTAGACTATTGTGTTCTGATCCATCACATGTAATTTGGATTACAAAAAAAGTTAACTAAAGGCTGTAATATAACAAAATGGGTAAAAAGCAAAGGGGGTGAATACTTTTGTAAGGCACTGTGTGTGTAATATAACATAATTGATAATCGCTCTATGCTGTAATGAAAAGCAGCTTCTACTCATTGTAGGCTGTGTGATTTGCATTATTCTCTACATTTGCAGTGTAATGAATGTGTGTTTTCGTGTTGCAGGTTACAGAGCCATATAGCGGTCTGGTCCGTGAGGAGATGAACATTATTCAGGGAGCTCTGGAGCTGCGCACAAAGACGGTGGAGGATGTGATGACCAAAGTGGAGGACTGCTTTATGCTCCCCAGTGATGCTGTGTTAGACTTTAACACCATGTCCAGTATTATGGAGAGCGGTTACACCCGTATACCTGTATTTGAAAATGAACGGTCCAATATTGTGGACATTCTGTATGTGAAAGATTTGGCCTTTGTAGACCCAGATGACTGCACTACTTTGAACACCATTACTCGTTTCTACAGTCACCCTGTTCACTTTGTGTTTAGTGACACCAAATTGGATGCTGTCCTTGAGGAGTTTAAGAAAGGTGAGTGTCTTCAATTGCCTGCCCAATTCTTATTTGTGAGTTTTATATATTTATGTAATAATTTAGTGTGTTTTTTTTTTTTTTCCTTTTCTTTTCTTTATTTATTTTTCAGATACCGATTATGTTAGGGTCCTTTTCATCTGTATCAATAGATTCTTAGCCTAATGTAACAAACCAGCTTTTGTAATGGGACTCTTTTAAAGCGGCGTTCCACCCAAAAATGGAACTTCCACTTTAAGTGTTGGTGACCCCCTGACATGCCACATGTGGCATATAAATTTTTTTTTTTTGGGGTTGGGGGGGGGAGAAGCAGGTTCCCTGTTTTTAGAGGCTTCCACTTCCTCCCCTAGCGCTGCGGTGCTAACTCTCTCCCCTCCCTGCAATCTTCTGGGACACTTCACAGATCCCAGAAGATTGCCTGGCCATTCAGAGCGCAGCACAGCTTGCACATGTGCAGTGTGCGCATGGCTGTGAAGCCACATTCAGGCGCCCACAGTTAGAATCCCTGCGCTGCGGAGAGGAGGGGAAGAGGAGCAGGGCTTCGTGTGCCCACATCACTGGACTGTGGGACAGGTGAGTGTCTGATTATTAAAGGTCAGCAGCTATGCTTTTTGTAGCTGCTGACTTTTAAATGGGTGGAACTCTGCTTTAAAGTGTTTGTAAAGCTTTGTGTCTATTGTTAAAAAAAAAAAAAAAAAAAAAAAAAAAAGTCATACTTGCCTGCTTTGTGCATGGGTTTTGCACAGAGCGGCCCCGATCCTCTTTTTTGGGGGTTCCTCAGTGTCTCTTCCTCTTCTGGAGTGCCCCGACAGAGCCGTTTTTAATGGGGGCCCTCATGCGGGAATGCTCTCGAGTCCTGCTGCGTCCACTGGCACCTGTAGGTTAGCTGTAGTGAGCTATAGACTTCTATTGGTGACATCTTGCAGATGTAGAAGCTCTGCAGAAATTAACATTGAGTTTTCTGTTTGTTTTTCTTTAGTGGGAGATATCTATTGGCCAAAAGTATTCATTTAAATGAATGTTGCTCCTAAAGAAATGGCCCAAAATGATCTTCTCTATTTGCTCATACGCCAAAGACTGCTTACCATTTTAAAGAAAACCGAATAAAGTGAGCTAAGTTGCCGTAGCAGCTGCCATCACATACCTTGTTTAACTTCCAGAGTTCTCTGGGAGCCTTGTGTAGTGGAATTCTACAGCTCAAAAGCTGAGTTTGTATCTCTCCACTAGAGGTCGACCGATATATCGGCCGATATTTGGCTTTTTTTACTTAATCGGCATCGGCCGATTGTGCTGATATAAAAAAAGCCGATTATAACTTCAGCGGGACTTGCAAATGACTTCTGTAATAGAAGTCAATTGCAAGTTGTCTGAAGGTTTCTTCTCTCCTCCTCTGGGCATCCTGCCAAGTCTGATAAGAAGATACATTTGTATCTCTTCAGGTTCTTTTATCAATAGACTGAACTGTAGAAGTTCTCAGTTTAACCATTTAAAGACTAAATCTTTTTTGACATTTGTTGCTTACAAGTAAAAATTCTGTATTTTCTGCTAGAAAATCAATTGGAACCCCCAAACATTATATATATATTTTTTTTAGCAGAGACCCTAGGGAATAAAATAGCGGTTGTTGCAATATTTTATGTCACACGGTATTTGCGCAGCGGTCTTTCAAACGCAATTTTTTAAAATAAAATACACTAATTAAAAAAAAAAAAAAAATAAGCAGTAAAGTTAGCCCATTTTTTTTCGTCAAAGTTTTGGTTACCTGTTTTTGTGTATTTAATATTTAAGATATAGTTTTTTTTTTTTTTTTTAATCTAAATTATACATACAAGTGAACTGATTGGAGGTTTGTTTTGTTCAATAAATGTGAAAAATGTTCTGTATTGCTTAAGGTTGCTTTCACACTGGAGCGGGCAGGCGTTGACGGTAAAACGCTGTTAGTTTTAGTGGCGCTTTACCGTCATTTTAGCGGCGCTATTCGGCTGCTAGCGGGGCGCTTATAACCCAGCTAGTGGCCGAGGAAGGGGTTAAATGCGCCCCTGAAGTGCTGCTGCCGAAACGCTTTGCAGCCGCTTCGGCAGCGGTGCGCATTCATTTCAATGGGCAGGAGTGGTGGAGGAGCGGTATACGCCACTCCAAAGACATCCTGCCAGCGCATCGCCTCAGTGTGAAAGCACTCGGGATATCACACTGAGACTGTAGGGAAGCCGTTTTACAGGCACTTTACAGGCGCTATTTTTAGCCCAAAAGCGCCTAAAAAAACGCCCCAGTGTGAAAGGGGTCTAACTGTTAGATTTTATGAGATGAAGGGGGAAAAAGAGAAAAAAAAAAAAAAAAAAATCGGCCTAATATATCGGCCCAAAAAAATCGGCATCACATATCGGCCATCGGCCACCGCGATTTCTAAATATCGGCATCGGCCAGAGAAAAACCCATATCGGTCGACTTCTACTCTCCACCGTTTCAACTGCAGGCGACAGGCAGAATAGTGGGGAGGCTACGTTGGCCTACAGGTATGGCAATACATTAAAGTACAGCCGGGGCTCGGGAGTAAGCACGCACCAGTGCCTTCATAGCAAGCGGCTTTCTTTTGGGGGCATCGGTTAAAGGGGAGGAGCCAGGAGTGCCGGCAGGGGACCTGAGAAAGATATTGGGGCTGCTCTGTGCAAAACCATTACACAGAGCAGGCAAGTATAACTTTGTTTTTTTTTTTTGTTTTTTTCTGTTTACACCCAAACCTTTAACCACGTCACGCCAGCAGTACACACATATGTGGCCTCTCGGTGGGTGGGCCTTAACGCCGAGCGGCTCCATATATAGGCGGTCGGCGCGAAGAGGTTAATGTAGATTTTTAAAAGTGGCTTAGTTTATTGTTGCGTCCTGAGGCTCCTTGACTGCATAGACCATTTTGTAGAGGATACATGCAGTTTTTGGAAAAGAATAGTCTATTCTTAATATGACTGTTATTGGATGATGATAATAAAGATGTTTTTAATTCAAAAGCTAGGTTTGCAGCAATCTTCTATCGCTTATGGCAAGACACCACTTGGTTGAATCTCTGACAGTTGGCTTTCTTTTCATGAGGCACAAGTGTTTAGTCTGATGTGGGCATCTGACCTTGTGTACAGAGTGGAGCTGGCATCAGTAGACACTCCTCTTCTCCTCCTCGTCTACATTGTCTTGGTCCAAAAGTCATTTCTGCCTGAACTATTTAATGAAGAGGGATATATGGGAGATCTCCAAGTGTGTAATTAAAAATCATTGTGTAAATACCTGCCTGGCACTAAGAACATTTTATATCCTACATACACACTGCACACATTGTATTCTTGTCATCGGAGAGTCTTGCACAATTGTTCTGTTATCATTTTTTTTCCCACAATAACGAATTACAGTGATTGGATTGTGGTAATTTTCACGTAGGATGGCTATAGTGACCCGGACAAGCCACAAATCCACAAGGAAGTGTGTGGTTTGTGTGCTGTCTGGGTGGCATAGAACACAATAAGTCTCATTTATAAAACTGGAGCTATGCAGCAATATGGATCTTGCTTATGATGGCAACCAATCAAGTGGCTGCTTGTGTTTTCTTACCTGCACTAGATGTATGACAACTTGACCTATGATTTTGTGGCCACGTTTTCTCCACTCCAGCTTTTTATTAACCTATAATGCAAGATATTCTGTGATGTTACCTAAGTCCCTGTAGCCCTGTGTCAAACTGGTTTGCATTTTTTCCTAGGAAAGTCTCACTTGGCCATTGTACAGAAGGTAAACAGTGAAGGAGAAGGAGATCCGTTCTACGAGGTGTTGGGACTGGTAACACTTGAAGATGTCATTGAAGAAATTATTAAATCTGAGATTCTGGACGAGTCAGATCTTTATAGTAAGTTCCTTATTGTCGCTTAAAGCTTACCTTGTGTCTGTAATAGCAATCTTCAACTCTCGTAAGAAAAGCAAATGTTTTTATATAAACAATTGTTACATTTGACACTAGCAAAGAACAGGTTATTTTTTTTACTGCATCTCAAGTTCACATATTTTAGAGGAGCTTTTCAGTTTAGGCCAGCCATAGGCGGTTTGAATCACGGCCAGTTCAGCTGGGACGGACCGGCTGAGATTCGAACCATCTATGGGCAGGCTGATTGTACTCAAGGCGTTCCATCGATTGGCTTGTGTACCACCAGCATGTCAAATCTTTACATGCGATTGCCAGTGGCTATAGCTGCTAGCAATAATCACTGTTCTCGTGACTAAAATACAATTAAAAATCAACTCCGATGACTAAAATGGTGTTTTAGTCAAAAGACTGTAACTAAATTGAAATTTTATGTCAAAATTAACCATGCACATTTTGGCTGTTACTTTTCTTGTCTGGTTAGACTTTGTGTTTAATGTAGATATTTCTTGGTCCTACGTGTTTTCCACAACCTCCCCTATAAACCTATACCAGTGCTGGAGCTGGTGTGACGAAACGTTTGGATCACATGGAAGTCACTAATTCCTTTTGGAAATAAACTACAGCTTGGGGCCGAATTCATTTTACATTAGTCATGAGTCTGTGTTAAGGCTTTACAAAAGGTTTCCTGCTAATGTAGAGCAGGCAAATAATTTGTAAAGTGGAATTCAAATCTGAGCATAAAGCCCTTAAGTGAGCAAGATCGGAAATTTGACATTTTACCATTTGCGGATAACGAGGGAAACCCATACCAAACATTGGTGTAGCTGAGATCTGTCATGCAAAGAATAGTGGCCATGACCATTGGGTAAAAAGGTGGTCTTCTGATTAACAGTTTGCATGGCACTTTACAAAATTAAGTCAGAATACAGTTACAAGAGGAAGCAAAGGGCTCTGCTCATTAGTGCCTACATTCTAAAAGGGAGGGTCAAGTGATTCAAAAGTGAGTAATTGTGGGGGTGAGCTGATGGAGACAATAATAGCTCAGTTGGGGTGTAGAGTAAGGATAGGCTTCCCTGAAGAGATGAGTTTTCAGGGATTGCCTAAGCCCTGGTTCACATTGATGCATTTTCAGAATGGACTGAATCATGTCAAATGAAATGTGTTTTGTATGCAGGATGTGTGTGTGTGTGTGTGTGTGTGTATATCTATCTATCTATCTATCTATATCATGTACATGTTTTGTGCGGTGCAAATTTGAATCCCAAAGAGTTGAATGGAAACTGCAGGGAAAACACAAAGGTGTTCAAATGTAATGCAATGCCATTTACTAGGACTCTGCTGTATTTCTGAAGTCCACTTTACAAAGAGATTGCAGCTGCATTGAAATTGCAGAGGAATGCGGATAAAGTTTCACTGTCTGTTATCCTTCTAATCGCACTGCAAAGCTCATTGAAATCACTGCATAAGTGTGAATGCGGATCGGGTGGACAGATTACTTGGTGGGGCTGGGGAGGACCCAGCGGTCATGGTACACGTAGGCACCAATGACAAAGTGCTAGGTAGGTGGAGAGTCCTAAAAAAATGATTTTAGGGACTTGGAATAGATTGAGGAAAAGGACCTCTAAGGTAATTTTCTCTGAAATACTACCTGTGCTGTGAGCCACACCAGAGAGGCAGCAGGAGCTTAGTGAACCAAACAAGTGGCTGAGGAATTGGTGTAGGAAAGAGGTGTTCGGGTTCCTGGAGAACTGGGCTGATTTCTCAGTCGGTTACCAGCTCTTTAGTAAGAGTGGGCTGCACCTTAATGGGAGGGGGGGGGGGGGGGATATGGCAGAAGAAGCGATAAGCGGAAGTGAGCAAAGGACATAGGGTAATACTGGAGCCAGTTGTGATAATACAGCTGTAACTTCTAATCCTGGGGTGAATGCAAGGACAAATCGAAAACAAAGCCTGAAGAAAACTAAGGGGAAGTTAATATGTACCCATACAACGCTGATAGGAGTATACACAAATGCTAGGAGCCTAGCTAACAAAATGGAATGAACTGGAGCTGCCATTACATGAGGACTTGGACTTTATGGGAATAACAAACTTTGTTTGCCAACCAATCGTGTGGGCTGTCGAATATCCAGGGATATTCCTTGTATCAGACGGTAGAGGGGGGGAGGGATGTGTCTATATGTAAAAAATGATGCAAGGGTGGTAGAGAGGATTGACATTGTGAACGGGTTGGGGGGGGGGGGGGGGTGGAATCAGTATGGGTAGAACTTCAAAGAGAAGAAGTGGGAAATTTTAATAGTGGGGGTATGTTGTAGGCCACCCAACCTGAAGGAGGAGTGGGACCTACTATCACAGTTAGAAATGGCAGGGAAACGTCATCATAATGGGGGTCTTCAATAATCGATATCGACTGGGCAGAGGGGACAGCTTGCTCATTAAAGGCCTGTAATTTCATTAATGTCTTGCAGGACAACGTCATGTCCCAATTGGTGGATTCCCCAACTAGGAAGAATGCCTGCTAGATTTATTAGTTTCATATGTTCCTAGTCTGCTCTCAGATGTGGAGATACGGGACAACTTGGGATCTAGCAATCATAGGATGATCACATTTAATGTAAATCAGGAGGCACGAGGACACTAAATTTCAAACGAGACAATTTTTCTGAACTGTGGTCATTACTACATGGCCTCAATTGGGACCAAATCCTAGATGCATTGAACATGGAAGAAAAATGGGAATGCTTTAGGAGCATATTAAACAAAGGTATAACATAGTGCATTCCAATGGGCAATAAATATAGAAGAGCAAAGGTGAAACCTGGGTGGCTAAACCGTAATGTAAAGCCTCATTAAAGAGAAAAAAAAATGGCGTTTAAACAATATAAAGGGAATGGGTAACTGACAGCATTCCAACACTACAAGGAATGCAATTTTTTTTAACAGTAAAAAGGCAAAATCGGAGCACATTGCCCACATAAAAGACGAGCATGATTACAGATGCCAGAGAAGGCAACTGTACTAAATGGCTTCTTCGCATCAGTTTTTATGTTGAAAAAGGAGGGGCATATCGACCGCGACAGTACTGTTCGTGACACATGACAGGGCATACCCTCGTGGCTAACAAAAGCTGGAGTTGAGGAAAGACTAGATAAACGTAATACAAATAAATCACCAGGACCACATGGCTTGCACCCGAGAGTCCTCGGAGAACTGTCAGGTTATAGCCAGACCATTGTTCCTGATCTTTGTGGACAGCATACTGACAGGATTTGTACTAGCTGATTGGAGAAAAGCCAGGGTGGTACCAATATTCAAAAAAGGACAGAGGCAAATCCCTGGAAACTACAGGCCAGTCAGCCTAACGTCAATCGTTTATAAATTATTGGAGGGGATAAGGGACTATATCCAGAAATGTACTGAGGGGAAAAAATATAAGTAGTTATCGGCATGGGTTTACAAATGGTCTGGCAAGAACGACCTATCTGTTAACGTTCTACGAGGAAGTGACCTGCCATCTAGACAGGGGAACGCCTGTGGATTTAGTGTACCTGGATTTTGCAAAGTCATTCGGTACAGTCCATCATAAGAGCGTAATCTACAAGCTGAGGTCCGCAGAGGTGGACCGTAAAGGTTTGTTCTTGGGTAAAAAAAAAAAGCTGGTTAGGGGCGTGTCCAAAGGGTGGTGATAAATAACTTATGCTCTGACTGGTCTGGAGTAGTAAGTGGGGTACCCCAAGGTTCTGTCTTGGGACCAATTCATTTTAATTTATTCATAAATGATCTAGAGGATGGGATAAATGGCTCAATCTCAGTTTTTGTGGACGACGCAAAAATAAACAGGGCAAGAACTTCACATCAAGATATAGAAATTTTACAGAAAGACCTGAACAAAATAATGGAGTGGGCAAATACATGGCAAATAAGGTTTAATGTGGAAAAATGTAAAGTAATGCACTTGGGGCAAAAAACATAGATGCAAACTACTCATTTGGAGAACTGCTGGGGGAATCGAGGATGGAGAAAGATCTGGGGGACCTAGTAGATGACAGATTGAGCAATAGCATGCAATGTCAAGCTGCAGCTACCAAAGCCGCTAGAATATTGGCATGCATAAAAAATGATATACTCCAGAGATAGACCGATAATCCTGCCACTTTATAAAACTCTGATTAGACCACATCTGGAGTTTTCTGTCCAGTTCTGGTCACCAGTCCTCAGAAGGGATGTGCTGGAACTGGAGAGACTCCAAAGAAGGGCAACAAAACTAATAAGGGGACTGGAGGACCTTGATTATGAGGAACAACTGCAAACCCTAAATCTATTCTCGCTGGAGAAATTATGTTTGAGAGGAGATATGATGGCGATTTACAAATGCCTCAATGGCGATACCAGTGTTGGTGGAAAAAAAAACTATTTAGTTTCAAGGAGTGTAAGAGGACACGGGGACGCACTATGAGATTGGAGGAGAAGCGGTTTAATCTTAAACTGCACAGGGGTTTTTTCACTGTCAGGGAAATAAGGATGTGGAACACTTGGTGGTGGCTGCAGGGAGTCTTGGATGTGCTTAAAGAACACAACATACAGGAATATGGGAAATGATTATAGACACTGACACAATTGCTCCTACACAGGTTGAAATGGATGGACTATTGTCTTTATTCAACCTTACCAACTATGTAACCTAGCCTCAAGGTGAATAAAGTAGGATATAGTCTGACAGGTTGGGGTAAGGAGTTCAGAGAATGTGAGGCTTTGGAGAAGTCACTCTCCTCCCATGCTCTCCTCCAGGACAAGGGAGCTAGAAAGCAGAAGTTCTTTGGAGGAGTGCAGATAATGGCTCAGTTTGGTATTTTGAGACTAGGTTGGTGATGTAGCGGGGAGCCGAGTTGTGGATAGCTTTGATGGTTGTTAGTATTTTTAGTTGTATTCATTTGGGTGAGTGGAAGCCAGTGGAGCAATTGGCAGAAAGGGGTAGCGGATGCTGAGCAGTTGGTAAGGTGGAGGAGTCTAGCAACAGCATTCATGATGGACTGAAGGGGGGATAGCCTATGTAAAGGTAGGCCACTATGGAAGGGGTTGCAATAGTTGAGGTGAATTGGAAGCTTTGTGGTGTAATTTGTTAAGCAGGGGTATATTGTGGAGATAGATTGAGGCTAAATGGCCAGTCAGAAGTTCTTGCGTTTTTTGATGTCTTTAGAAAATATGTAGATGGTTTAGCAATGTATGGATTTATTTAATTCAGGTACTTATACAGCACTATCAATTTACGCAGCGCTTTACATGTACATTCACATTTGTCCCTGCCCTCAAGGAGCTTACAATCTAAGGTCCCTAACTTGCATTCATACATACTAGGACTAATTTATTCAGGAGGCAATTACCCTACCAGCATGTCCTTTGGAGTATGGTAGGAAACCAGAGTACCCAGAGGAAACCCACGCAGGCACAGGGAGAACATGCAAACTCCAGGCAGGTAGTGTCGTGGTTGGAATTTGAACCAACGCCCCTTTTGCCTTTGTCTGAAAATAAAAACATATACACATAAGCTACTTTGGGGCGTTTGTTGCACGTAGGACAGTCCCATTTTTGCTACACTTGGGAGGAAAGTTTTAGGCAGAAAGTATGATGGAGGAGAGGTGAGGGTTAAAGGAAAAAAAACTCATACTTCAAAGTTGTATAGAAGTCGCATAGCTTCCTATCTAAATCTGATGCTACTTCTGAGATAACCTAGAAGTCTATAGGGCTAAAATCGCACTGGAGTGTAGTGCATGAACCTTCAAAGTTGCACTGTGCTGAATCCCTTTGAAAATGTGATTTGCCTTGTCCTAAAGTAGGGACAAAACACACAGAAATGCATCAAAAAGTGCACTGGTAAGTATTACAAACACAATTGTATGTAAACCTTAATGCAGAAACGCATCAAACTCATCTGAACTGGCGTTTTTGAGATGGGAACCAGCTCTAAGGCTGGGTTCACACCTATGCGATCTGGATGCGGGTTTCCCCTCGCATCCAATTCGCAGGAGATTTTGACCAGCTCTCTATGGAACTGGTTCACATATCTCCATTGTGGCTATGGAGTGGCTTGCATGTGCGACTTTGGCTCCGTTTCAGGGCTGAATTCAGGCAAAAATTTGGCCCTGAATTGGAGAACAGGGACACACTGGACCCCTGCTGTGAGCCAAATCCGTCGGAGGCTTGAACCCAGCCTTAAAAAAGAGAACCAATGCATCACCATATTAGATTTTTAGCTTTTGTTGCATTTGACCTGCAATTGAACACCTTGCATTTGACCTGCTGCAAGCGGGTTTTTTAAGCCCATTGACTCGTATTTGAAGTGAATGAAAGCATGTCAAAGCAGGCCCTAGTGTGTGTGTGTGTGTGTGTGTGTGTGTGTGTGTGTGTGTGTGTCTATTGTGTCTGCATAAATATTTAAACAAGGATGCCCCTATCTGTAGGGTGGTGATACATTCCTACAATATTTTTGGTAGCAAGCCAAGCAATCTTGTCCACCTTGTCATGTCTTTAGCTGCGCTCCTGGCAAGCAAGAAATAGTTCACTTTTGATCTGTTTTATGATATGTAACTTTGATTAAAGGGTTTCAGTTTTTATAGCTGGGTTGGGTTTAAGGCTAGGCTCACACCTATGCAGGTTGCATTTGATTTGTTTCACTGTTTTATGCTTTATTTATTTTAACACACATTTTGAGGCTTTTAATGGATTTTTGATGCTCTTTGTGTGCTTGGTGGGTGTCTGTCGTGTGGGAGAAACCAGCAGAAACGCATCAAAACTGCAAGCACTGTGTGTTTGATGTGTTTCTATTGAAGTCTATGGCATCAAAAACACAACCTGCTGCGGGCAAAAAGTCTCTGAAGCTTTCCAAATCAATGCACCAGTTGAAAATGCACAGATGTGAACGTGACCCATAGTCGTGATAAAGCCGTTGTTTGCAACTCCTGTCCTCAGGGCCCACTAACAGGCCAGGTTTGTAAGATAAGTGAAATACATCACAAGTGATATTATTTGCTGCTCAGTGATTGCAGTATTCTATTCTGCATCTCCCCAAGGTAATACATAAAACCTGGCCTGTTGGTGAGGAGTTGAGAACCACTGCGTTAAATGGACTGTAGTGCATTTCTGCAAAACATAGGTGTGAACCTAGCCTAAAAGTCAAACTACATGGTGGTATAGCAGGCAATGCAATTATGTATTCAGAGGGCCAATCATAGTGGCCCTTTAACATGTGATCAGCTGTGACCAATCACAGCTAATCCCATGTAAACAAATGCCAGCTTTCGGCATTTCCTTTCCTCAGCGCTGCCGTTGTGTGAAGATAGGAAAGCTGATAATTGGCTCTCCTGTAACAGCACACATTTACACTGATAATCGGGGCACTATCCTCGTTGCACCCCTATCAGTGCTTAACCACTGCCCTACCATGCATAGTCATATGACGGTGGCGGGAACCCTTTGTCCCTTTGGGCTGCCCTCATATGACGTCTTTTTTACTTCTGAGCCTCTAGGGGGGCACGTGTGCCGCCGTGTCACTAGGCACCCGATGCGCGCGGCCGTGATGTCTGCCAGGCACCCGCGATTGCCCGTAAACACAGCAGGACCGTGGATCTGTGTGTAAACGCACAGATCCACGTCCTGTCAGAGGAGAGAAGACCAATGGTGTGGTGTTCCCAGTACAGAGGAACATCGATCGGTCTCCCCTTGTGAGTCCCTGCCCCCTACAGTTAGAATCACTCCCTAGAAAACATAATTAACTCCTCGATCACCCCCTAGTGTTAACCCCTCCCTGCCAGTCACATTTACACAGTAATCAATGCATTTTTTTTATAGCACTGATCACTGTATAAATGTGGTCTCAAAATAGTGTGCAAAGTGTCCGCTGCAATATCGCAGTCACGATAAAAATCGCAGATCGCCGCCATTACTAGTTAAAAAAACAATCAAAATGCCATAAATTTTATTTTTTTGCCAAAAATGTATCCCCGATTTTGTAGACGCTATAACTTTTGCGCAAACCAATCAGTATACGCTTATAGAGTGTGCTGTGTGTGTGTTTTGAAAAAAAAAAAATTGTCGCTCTGCTTCTTCCTTTTTGTTTTATAGCGCAAAAATAAAAAACGCAGAGGTGATCAAATGCCACCAAAAGAAAGCTCCATTTTGTGGGTACAGTTTTGCACAACAGCGCAATTGTCATTCAAAGTGTAACAGCGCTAAAAGCTGAAAATTGGTCTGGGCAGAAAGGGGGTGAAAATGCCCTGTATTGAAGTGTACTTATTTGAGAAAAATTTTTTTTTTTTTTTTTTCTTCAAAATTTTCGGTCTCTTTTTCGTTTTACTTTGTTTAGCAAAATTTTAAAATAAAAAAAACCCGGTGGTGGATAAATACCACCAAAAGAAAGCTCTATCTAAGTCATTTGGGTACAGTGTTGCATGACTATGCAATTGTCGTTCAAAGTGCTGTAGCACTGAAAGCTGAAAATTGGCCTGGGCAGGAAGGGGGTGAAAGTGCTCGGTAGGCAAGTGGTTAAACAAAATTATGTCCTTTCTTTTTAAACGCAAGTAGTTTAATTAATTGAATTTGTCAACCTTTTGCAGGACTGGGAGAAAGGGCCAGGTGTTGAAAGTCAGCATGCTGGCAGGAGAAATCAACAGGGATGACCTTATTAATTATTCTATCCTGCTGTTTTTACTTCCCAATGGGCAGGCTATGTATGGATCCTTCTGTAGTGCTTTAGCAGCAGGGGACATCCCAGACCCAACTTTAATGTCTGGATTAAATTTCTTTTGAAAATTATAAATCAGATAAAGATGCATATAAAAGTTACCGTGTATGTATGTGTATGTATGTATGTATGTATGTATGTATGTATGTATGTATGTATATATATATATATATTATAATATAATTTTTTTTACGTTGTAATGCATGTATTTCTACTGTGAATGTAGCTGTTTTTTTCTTTTGTGTTTAGATAAGTTTAAATATCCAAGAATTTCTTTTAACGAAAAAACTACTGGCAACCTGATATCTATATATGATATAAAAAAGTCTACACACCCCTGTTAAAATGTCAGGTTTCTGTGATGTACAAAGATAAATTATTTCAGAACTTTTTCCCCTTTTTAATGTGAAACTGTACAACTCAGTTGAACAAATTGAAATCTTTTAGGTGGAGGGAAGTAAAACTAAAAAAATAAAATATGGTTGCATATGTGTGCACACCCTTACACTAAAACTTTGTAGCACCTTTTGATTTTATTACAGCACTCAGTCTTTTTGGGTGTGAGTCTATCAGCATGGCATATCTTGACTTGGCAATATTTGTCCACTCTTCTTTGCAAAAACACTCCAAAAATGTCAGGTTGGGGGGGTCGGGGGCGCATCTCCTGTGCACAACCCTCTGCAGATCACCTCACAGATTTTCAATCGGATTCAGGTCTGAGCTCTGGCTGGGCCATTCCAATACTGTAATCTTCTGGTGAAGCCATTCCTTTGTTGATTTGGATGTATACTTTGGGTCGTTGTCATGCTGAAAGATGAAGTTCCTCTTCATGTTCAGCTTTCTAGCAGAAGCCTGAAGGTTTTGTGCTAATATTGACTGGTATTTGGAACTGTTCATAATTCTCTGTACCTTGACTAAGGCCCCTGTTCCAGCTAAAGAAAAACACCCCCAAAGCATGATGCTGCCACCACCATGCTTCACAGTGGGTATGGTGTTCTTTTGGTCATGTGCAGTGTCTTTGCGCCAAACATATCTTTTGGAATTATGGCCAAAAAGTTCAACCTTGGTTTCATCAGAAGGCCTGGTTCACACCTAATGCAGGTTGCAGTTTGCATATTCCAGGTGCATTTTGCATTTTTCAATACACATTTTTGATCCATTGTAGTCTATAGAACCAAAAACCAGAAAAAAAGTCCCCGGCCCTTTCCATAAAATGCACAGATGTGAACATGACCCATAGGAAACCATGTTAAATGGGCTGTAGTGTGTTTCTGCAAAACTGAAAACGCACTAAAAAATGCATAGGTGTGAACCAGGCCTGACACATTTTACCACATGCTTTTGGAAGACTTTAGATGTGTTTTTGCAAAATTTAGCCAGGCTTGGATCTTTTTTTGTAAAGAAAAGGCTCCTGTCTTGGCACTCTACCCCATAGCCCAGACATATGAAGAATACTGGAGATTGTTGTCACATGTACCACACAGCCAGTACTTGCCAGATATTCCTGCAGCTCCTTTAATGTTGCTGTAGACCTCTTGGCGGCCTCCCTGACCAGTTTTCTTCTTGTCTTTTCATCAATTTTGGAGGGACGTCCAGTTCTTGGTAATGTCACTATTGTGCCATATTTTCTCTACTTGATGATGACTGTCTTCATTGTGTACCATGGTATATCGAATTCCTTGGAAATTCTTTTGTACACTTTTCCTGACTGATACCTTTTTAAGGCTCGATTCACACCTATGCATGTTGCTTTTGAGCGTTTTTGGAGGTTTTTTTTTCATGCTTGCCGCGTTTTTGCCGCGTTTTAGCGGCGTTTTTGCCGCGTTTTTGCCGCGATTTGCGTTTTTTTTTTTTTTTTTTTTTTTTTTTTTTTTTTTTTCATTTTTTTTTTACAGTCTTAAAAAAAAATTACAAAAAAAAAACAAAAAACGGCAAAAACGCACCAAAAACGCTGCAAAAACGGTGCACTTGCGTTTTTGATGCTTGTCCATTGAAAACCATTACATGCAAAACGCTGCTTTTTGCATGAAAAAAAGTCCCCGACCCTTTCCAAAAACGCAGAGATACAAAAAAGCATTGATGTGAACATGTTCCATAGGAACCCATGTTAAAAAATTCCCGTGCATTTCTGCAAAATGCATCAAAAAACGCGCTAGTGTATATGGGGCCTAACAGATGAGATCTCTCTGTGGACCATGGCTTTTGCTGTGGAATGCAACTAAAAATGTCAGGAAAAACCTACCAGAACAGCTGAACTTTTTATTTGGGGTTAATCCGAGGCACTTAAATGATGGCAGGTGTGTACTGACTCCTATTTAACATGAGTTTGAATGTGATTGCTTAAGTCTGAACACTGCTACATCCCCAGTTATAAGAGGATGTGCACACTTATGCAACCTTCCCCCTCCCAACAGATTTCAGTTTGTTTTTCAACTGAGTTGTACAGTTTATGGGTCACACTAAAGTTGGAACGTTCTGAAATGTATCTTTGTCTAATTTTTTTTTTTTTTTGCCACACAGAAACCTGACATTTTAACAGGGGCGTGTAGGCTTTTTACTGTGTGTGTGTGTGTGTGTGTGTGTGTGTGTGTGTATTTACGTACATACATACAGTGGGGACGGAAAGTATTCAGACCCCCTTAAATTTTTCACTGTTATATTGCAACCATTTGCTAAAATCATTTTAAGTTCATTTTTTTTTTCCTCTAATGTACACACAGCACCCCATATTGACAGAAAAACACAGAATTGTTGACATTTTTGCAGATTTATTAAAGAAAAACTGAAATATCACATGGTCCTAAGTATTCAGACCCTTTGCTGTGACACTCCTATATTTAACTCAGGTGCTGTCCATTTCTTCTGATCATCCTTGAGATGGTTCTACACCTACATTTGAGTCCAGCTGTGTTTGATTATACTGATTGGACTTGATTTGGAAAGCCACACACCTGTCTATATAAGACCTTACAGCTCACAGTGCATGTCAGAGCAAACGAGAATCATGAGGTCAAAGGAACTGCCTGAAGAGCTCAGACAGAATTGTGGCAAGGCACAGATCTGGCCAAGGTTACAAAAACATTTCTGCTGCACTTAAGGTTCCTAAGAGCACAGTGGCCTCCATAATCCTTTAGATGGAAGACTTTTGTGACGACCAGAACCCTTCCTAGAGCTGGCCGTCCGGCCAAACTGAGCTATCAGGGATGAAGAGCCTTGGTGAGAGAGGTAAAGAAGAACCCAAAGATCACTGTGGCTGAGCTCCAGAGATGCAGTTGGGAGAAAGTTGTAGAAAGTCAACCATCACTGCAGCCCTCCACCAGTCGAGGCTTTATGGCAGAGTAGCCCGACAGAAGCCTCTCCTCAGTGCAAGACACATGAAAGCCCACATGGAGTTTGCTAAAAAAAACACCTGAAGGACTCCAAGATGGTGAGAAATAAGATTCTCTGGTCTGATGAGACCAAGCTAAAACTTTTTGGCCTTAATTCTAAGCGGTATGTGTGGAGAAAACCGGGCACTGCTCATCACCTGTCCAATACAGTCCCAACAGTGAAGCATGGTGGTGGCAGCATCATGCTGTGGGGGTGTTTTTTCAGCTGCAGGGACAAGACGACTGGTTGCAATCGAGGGAAAGATGAGTGCGGCCAAGTACAGGGATATCCTGGACGAAAACCTTCTCCAGAGTGCTCAGGACCTCAGACTGGGCCGAAGGTTTACCTTCCAACAAGACAATGACCCTAAGCACACAGCTAAAATAACGGAGTGGCTTCACAACAACTCTGTGACTGTTCTTGAATGGCCCAGCCAGAGCCCTGACTTAAACCCAATTGAGCATCTCTGGAGAGACCTAAAAATGACTGTCCACCATCGTTTACCATCCAACCTGACAGGACTGGAGAGGATCTGCAAGGAGGAATGGCAGAGGATCCCCAAATCCAGGTGTGAAAAACTTGTTGCATCTTTCCCAAAAAGACTCATGGCTGTATTCGATCAAAAGGGTGCTTCTACTAAATACTGAGCAAAGGGTCTGAATACTTAGGACCATGTGATATTTCAGTTTTTCTTTTTTAATAAATCTGCAAAAATGTCAACAATTCTGTGTTTTTCTGTCAATATGGGGTGCTGTGTGTACATTAATGAGGAGAAAAATGAACTTAAATGATTTTAGCAAATGGCTGCAATATAACAGGAAAAAATTTAAGGGGGTCTGAATACTTTCCGTCCCCAATATATCTCTCCTCCCTTTCTCATCACTCTCTCACACTTTTATTTCTAGATATGCATTACCTTGTACTGTTAGAAGTACAGCCACTGTCATGTCTTTGGAAAATGTTATTTTCTCAGATATTATTCCAAAGACATCAATTCTTTAATTCACTTACCTGGAACAAGCGTGCAGATCAGTTCTGACTTTACTATGACTTCACAAGTTGCATGCTTGTTCTTGGTCAGTGACTTTACAGCATTAGATCAGAATCCGCTCTTCGACGGCTTTCACACCGAGCCGCAGGGGGTGTCAGGGGTAAAGCGGCGCTATTCGGCTGCTAGAGGGGTGGTTTTAACCCCCTGCTAGCGGCCGAAAAGGGGTTAAATCCGCCCGCAAACCGCCGCCGTTATCGCAGCGCTGCCCCATTGATTTTCAATGGGGAGCAGCGGTGAATTCACCGCTCCAAAGAACCTGCTGGCAGGACTTTTTGTGACGCCCTCGGGTTTTCACACTGGAGTGAATGGAGCTGCTATTTTTAGTGCTGTAGTGCCTGAAAAACGCTAGCAGTGTG